>NW_005187783.1:18513-21447 GCF_000239375.1 Pundamilia nyererei | reverse complement strand
TAAATTACTTACGAGTTTAATTTGTCAGCAACTTTCTGCCAGCCCTCTCTCCTTGCTTTTGCAGCGTTTGCAGTGTTCCCTTGCGTTTTAATTAAACTCTGAAACTCCTGAAACCCCTCAATACAGAGTTCTTGTTCTGCTGGATGTGTCATTTGATCTTGGATGTAGTAAGCGAGGTACGAAGAACGGACCCCTGGAGAACTTTCTGTTGTCTTTTGTATGTGTTTTGAGTTTTTATGTGCTTCTGGAGTTTTTACGTGTTTTGCAGTTTTTACGTGCTTTGTCTGTAGGGGCCACATAAAATGTAATAAATAAATCATATAATACAAAAACCAACATTTCAATTTTTAACTATTTAAATTTTCAGCTTTTTCCTTTAAAAATTTTAAAGTTAAACAACACAAAACACTGCAAACCACAACACAATTAAATATAAATTAAAATATGAAAACAAAAAGAACATGCATATTCTCTGTCATATGGGCCTGCATGAATAAACTTTCTGAATCCTTTATCATCTGCAACTGAAAATAGTTGTGGATGATTACTATACCTTTCTAATGTGAAGTTGTTGCCCCTGGCTCTCTCTCTCTCTCTCTCCCTCCCGCTCTGTTCCTGTGCTACTGTGTGTAACTACCGCCCCTCCCCCCTCATCCCAGCGTAAAGCACAAGGCTTGCATGCTGAGTGAAGCGGAAAAAAAGTGTGAGAGAGAGGGTGAGAGAAAGAAAAAAAAACAACCCATGGCTTGCGACAAGGAGCTGACTCACGTCGTTCACGTCAAAGATCTGGTTCTAAGAGCCATTTCGTTCGTGACCGACACATCACTACAATAGACTTTATCATGAAAAAAACTGCAAGATCCTCTACAATTGGATCAAGTCAAGTATGGAACAAGTCAAACTTATTGATTTTCTTATCCCTCAGAGGTCCTGACCTTGGACTGAGCTCATTGTCGTATGCCTGATACATTACCAACAACCACTAACTGTAGTTTTTTAAATCACATCAATATGTCTTACAGCCTGCACACAGTATTGTCTAAGTGTACTGGTACATCAATAATGTATAACCACAGCTGGACATCACCCATAACATTCTGAATGTGTCTCTCTTCCTCAACTATGAAATCTACTATAACTGCAAGGAGAAGCATTTTTCTATTCTCCTTCATTCATATTGAAAAGAAATGTACTGGAATCTTTGTTACTAGGAGAGATGCTTGTGACCTGAAGAAATACTTCTACACAACTGGGTAATAAATAATGTAAACCCGTGTCTATTATGAGCTCAGCATTGTAGGTTTTGTGCTTTTTTTGTAAGCAGCGACAGAAACCCCCAACTAAAGAAATGCTTAGCGGTTATACCCCACAGCTCTACTTCAGTCTCAACAAATATTTAATTCATGCAAACATCTGTTCTCTGCTGCTGAGGGCTGCTCATTACATTAGAGACTCAACACAGTAATGTTACTTAAAAGATGAAAGCGTTTTCTTAGCCTTTTGTTAAAGGTCAGTGTTCCTTAAATCAAAGTTAAATGTGTAATTTAACAACTGTGAAAATGACTGAATGAATACTATTAACCTTAAGTCACCTAAACTATCATATTAAGTAAAAGCTGTTAAGTAGTGAAGATGCTTTATTCACTCCAAATATGTTTAAATCGGGGTTATATGAGCAGTGACTTTTACGGAAAGGTAAACAGAGCTACTTATAAGTGCTTTATCCATCCATCCATCCATTCGCTTCCGCTTGTCCTTTTCAGGGTTGCGGGGGGTGCTGGAGCCTATCCCAGCTGTGCTTTATATTTAGTTTAATGTCCAGCATGTGGTGGCTATCCTGTGAGGACCACATATCTCCCCAAAAAACAAACAAACCTGTTGTTCATGAACTAAAACAGGGGCCTATACCTTGATGTTTTTAAACTATATTGACTATATTAATAACAAAGAAAATCAGCTGCATTAAAAAGCTTAACCACTGTGTTTGTTGGCCTAAGAACTCACCTTTGAACTGTCACTGGCTACAACAGCGAGATTACGTAAAACATCCCATTGGTACTATAAATATAAAGCCTGGAATAAACTAGACATTCAAAACTGTGTTTACCTTTATGAACTGTTATTATTATCCACTATAAATAAATGCACTGTCGTCAAATGGAACCTTGCGTGTGAGCCCTGCTTCTACCTTGACAAAGACAGGATGTTTTTTATTTTAGAGATATTGGGCAAATGGAAGAAAACAGTCCAAAATATTTATTCAGTATTTGGATTAAAGGACATATCCTGGTCAAAAATGACGCCATTCTTCATTCTTCAGTGTTACATGAAGCCAGGTCAATGCCATCCAGAGTAAGCATCTGTTAAAATACCATGTTTCTAAGATTACAAAAATCTCAGTTGTATCTGAATTTAGAAGCAGAAAATTAAAGGTCAGGTCTTGAGACATTCCTGCAGCTTAACTAGTTGGTATGTGGTATCATCTGCATAGCAGTGAAAATATATGCTATACTTTCTTATGATACTGCCTAAAAGAAGCAAATATAATGTAAACAGAATTGGCACTAGCATGGAACCCTGTGGAACTCCAATCTTAAATATGATCAACCTATCTCTTTAAAATCAGCTATGTACCACAGGCCTTCAAGCGGCCAGCAGTTAAATCTTTACTTAAAGGCAATCTCTTGATCCAGCGGTCTTAGCTAATTATAGGCCAACCTCCAACCTTCCTTTCATATCTAAAATTCTTAGAAATTCTTGAGTAGTTGTCAAACAGCTAACAGATCATCTGCAGGGGAATGGCTTATTTGAATTCAATTCAATTCAATTTTATTTATATAGCGTCAAATCACAACAACAGTCGCCTCAAGGCGCTTCATAGATACAGAGAAAAACCCAACAATCATATGACCCCCTATGAGCAAACACTTTGGC
>NW_005187783.1:3296-6235 GCF_000239375.1 Pundamilia nyererei | reverse complement strand
CCTTACTGAATCATCAGAGCTGAACAGGTGATGAAGAAACAGGTTTACCTTTTAGGTGACATGAATAAGTTGAAGGGAAGTTATGTACTGTTTCTGAGAGAAAAATAACACCAGGATCCTTTTTTGGACTGACAGCTGGTAACTGTGCAGGGGTGCGTCTAGCAAAGTTTTGCCAGGGGCCAGGTAGGGCGTTAACAGGGAAAAGGGGGGCAGGTTCAGGAGGTTAACTCGAGCAAGCACTGTTGGGGTTTTGGCTAATTACTGTTTAGAATAACAGAATAGGGAGGGTGGTGTAGGTTTAAGTTTATTAGATAGATGCATATATATATATATATCAACAAGAGAGTGTACATCACTGTCACAACAACGTTTGTTTTCATTCAAAGGCTTTATGGTTTTTCCTATAATACTCAAAATACCCGGACCGATTTTTTTTTGTCCCAGCCCAGCCTTGTATGCAGCTCATCTGCAGTCTGGAATTACCCACATCTTCCTACTCGGAAGGCAGAATTTCCGAGTTCCGATTATAATCGTGTGAGGAGAAAACTCTTAGGAGGCAAGAAACACAGACTCAAAGATATTGCATGTACATGGGCGATGCCCCGACACGATCCGATCTGTTCTGCACTAACGTGTGCACTAGATGTGTCACAGTACATCCTTTATTTATACTCAAACAGCTTTCACAACAATAGGTGTGGCATGCATAGAACTCAATAACAACTCCTTAAAAGGAGGAACCGTTAGCTTATCTGTTGAAACGGAAAAAAGGCGTTTAATGGTCATAGCACATATTCTCTGCACGCAATGTCTCACTTCCCTATTCTGCAGTTGTACAACTCATAAGCTCTTCTTCCTTTAAATGAAGCTATAAAATAAACATGACACAAAACTCAAAATCTCCCAACAAATCGAAAAGCACCACGACTGCAGTTTCCGTGTTGGACGTAAAAAGTGCACGTGATGCTGTGACGTAGTTAGGCTAGAATCATGGCAGCAGTTGACGACGGTCCAGGCATGGGATTTCTCTCGTGGAAATATTCACATTATTTTTTCCTTTCTGTTGGTAGGTGGCACAGTGCACTTGTGGCAGGATAGTGCTAACATGTAAACAAGCTAGAAGACTGGCATCCTTGCTGGTATTGCAGTTAGGGAAGCAAAACATTAATAAGAGAATTCTGAGTAAAACCAAAGTTACTTTCCCTAGTAACTAGTTACTTTGAAAGTATAGTAACTCGAAGTAACTGAGTTACTTTTGATAGAAGTAACTAGTAACGTTACTTCGCTCCGTTTTGCATAACTATTTTCAAATCCCGGTAGAACTGCAACCACGCAAGCTAGCGCAATTATTATTTTTGCATATGAAACCAGAGGAGTTGTACTTACATCTTATGCCATCAGCTTGATTTAGGTCACGGTTTCCTTCCATGTATAGCTTTGCAAAAACTGCATAAAAAGCACTTGCAGCAACAAAAACATAATATTCCAGAAACACGCTTTGCCGATCCTATCAGCTGTTTGTAACACTTCCTACGTCCATCAGTGTGAACTATCGCATGTCCGTCATGACCTGCCCGAAACCGGAAGTGATGTCATTTTGCGGAAATGTAGTTTTTTTTCTTACCATCAGGGCCTTATGAGCCTATAGTTGTGTTTTTAAAAGTTATGTTTGACTTTATGACTTTCTGTGTCGTTTCTGGGATGCTTAGGACTCATATTGCACTGCTGGAAATAGTTTATTTTGATGCATATGCTGTTTTTTCGCAAATTTGCATTATAATATTTATTTTCGTTTTTCCTGCAGTATATAAAAATTGGTGTATTTCAAAAAAAAAAAAATTTCCGTGGTGGGAAACTATTTTGTGCAACTTTTTTGTATTTACAGTTTTGAGGGATAAGCCTCTTAAATTTCTCTAATTAGAAATATATGTTAAAAAAAAACAAAAACGATATTACATTTTTTTGTAGTTTATTGCACTTTTCTGTTTATGTAGTTTACTATGCACTTAATGCAGACATATTATTAAAATTTGGGCTATAATGGTTGTATTGATGTATATCAACTTGAAATCCCAAAAATGGCACTACAGCATGTAAAAATATAATATAAGCTCTGGTGGACTTGGTTCTATGGTAGGTCTTCAAGGGTTAAAGTAACGTACCCAACACTGCTTATTTGTGATCACACAAACCTGGCTTTATTGATGCATACAGGACTCGGCTGTTGAGCTATAGGCTACATGTCTTAGCGCTATGACAGGACCATAAACTCTGGCAAGAGCACAGGAGTGGGTGTGTGTGTGTACATCAACGACAAAAGAGGTATGAAAGTAAGGTACAGCGGTTGCTAAAGGAGAGGAACACCACCTTCAGGTCTGGTAACAAGGCTCTCTACAGTATGGCAGAAACCAAAGTGAAGAGTGGCATCATGAAGGCTAAGAGGGAATAAAGGAAAAGATGATTGAGGAGCATTTAGACAGTAACAAAAGCAGGCGGGTTTGGCAAGGAATCTAACACATTACCCATTATAAGACCAGTCATTTTTCTGCTGCAGGTGATGCCTCAACGGCAGAGGAGCCGAACCACTTTTTGCTCCTTTGGAAGTGGAGCTACCTGAGGCAGGTGCTCCACACATAGTTTCAGTTCACAATAACTCCTATGATTAGGGTGGAAGAACATAAGGATGACACACTTCATCCCTCCCACCTTTAATGCACTCCAATTTGCTTACAGGAAAAGTTCTGAGGACCCTGCTACTGCTGCTCTCCATGCTACTCTGTCCTGCCTGGAGCGCAGGGGGAACTGTGCACACCTCGTCTTTATTGACTTTAGCTCTGCCTTTATATACAGTGGGGCAAAAAAGTATTTAGTCAGCCACCGATTGTGCAAGTTCCCCCACTTAAAATGATGACAGAGGTCAGTAATTTGCACCAGAGGTA
>NW_005187783.1:0-1820 GCF_000239375.1 Pundamilia nyererei | reverse complement strand
TATATATATACATCCCATATTCCACCACTCTATAGATTAAGGGCATACACAAGTCTGGGGGGGCTGTTGGCACCCTGGCAACACAGAACACCTGCCCAACCTAAATGAGAGGGCATTCCCAGTTAAAATGTCCCAGCAGCCCGCACCGCCAATACTCTTGCTCTGACGTCTCCACAACCCCCGTGAGCTTGGTACATTGTCCGTTGCTGCCGGGTAACTGGCGAGAGAGAGCATAGAGGAAAGGGTTTTCTACTTCTACTGATGTTCTAAGGAGAGCATCTTGTTCTACTGCACTACTCTCACTGTCTCAGGAAAGCAGGAAATATCATAAAAGGCTCCACACACCACACTCATAACCTGTTCCAACTGCTGCCATTCCAACTGCTGCCATCAGGCAAAAGACATTGAAACAAAAACAAATAGACTAAATACCAGTTTAAACCCTGTAGCTGTCAGGGCATTGAAATACATGTCTTCACCTGGGGCAAAGTATAGAAATGAGGTGCCCCATCAAATAGCCCCATAAGACTGTGTCACAAACAAACAAAAAACTAATTAAAAATCAGCAAAAAAAAAAAAAAAACATATTTAAAAATCCCCACAAAGACATAATAATTGAATGTCCTCAAATACACCAAAGACTAAATCAGTTAAATGTTGATTATCAAACAGTGTTTAAATATTCTGTCTTCTATGTCACTGTTAGCTAATGATTTGATCATTTATCACACCTTAGAGAATGATTACAATAGGATTAATGTTAATTTCAAATACTCAAAACGTCTGAGTCATACTCAGTCAAAAAAAACCCTGAATCCAGAGCAAGGAGGAGGAGTGGCAGGAATTTTTCATTGTAGCTTATCAGTAAATTTACATTTTCAAATTTAATTTTAAGTTTTTATATTTTAACAGATGATATATTTTAAGAATTGAATTACATTTTATTTATATAGAGGTTTTGCAGAAATATGACCGCCACACGTTACATTAACTTGCCAATCATTTTGAATATGTAATAATCCTGACACATCAAGTGAAAAACCTGCAACACATTATGTAGATGAGACAAACCATTCAATTTCACAGAGAGCAGGGTGTACTGATTCTGGGCTGGGGGAACACAGTGTTAATCACAGCCAAAGAGATTAAAAGCAGGGCTTCTATTTAGTATATTTAAAAGTAATGACAGGACAATGTGACACTATCATCATCCATGGATAAATCTGTTATGAATATAATATTTTTGTTCAAACCAGTCACTCTTGAAAATTAATTTTTGATTAAGTGTTATTACCCTATTATTCCATAAGGTTGAATTATGGGGAGAAGTTGTGGGTAAATCTCATTTTCCCAAAAATGCAACGTCTGTTTTGGAAAGTTTGATATCTTTATGGGGATTTTATTTGTGTATCCCCATAAACATGCCTTGCAGGCAGCGGTACACACTTTAATAAATTATGAAGACAATTAATTTGCTGCTGTAAGCTGTTTTTATACGTACTTTATTATGTATAGAACACAGTCTTCTATGTTTCATCATCAAATAGTGGTTTTTATGCAATACATAAAAATTCCCCTCTCACCCTTGCTGGTGGTCTTTATCCTTCAAGCTCAGGTCCTCTACCAGAGGCCTGGGAGCTTGAGGGTCCTGAGCAGTATCTTATGAGGTGCCGTAAGGGACATTATTACTGAAACGCTCTCACACACACAACTGAAACGCTCTCACACGCACTACTGAAACGCTCTCACACACACTACTGAAACGCTCTCACACGCACTACTGAAACGCTCTCACACACACTACTGAAACGCTCTCACAC
>NW_005187782.1:407021-408212 GCF_000239375.1 Pundamilia nyererei | reverse complement strand
ACAAAGTATGTGCATCATAGGAATTTGAGTTGTATATATCTAGTTCAGAATTTGTTTATTCAAGGAAAATCCAGTACAACCATTTCTTGAACACCAACTACCTAATATTGTTTAAAAATCCGAGAGTTAAATATCAGGTTATGCTTTTAGGTAGACAAATGTTTCCTGGTAATACTAAATATTTTATAGAATCGTTTAATGATGCCACATCCACAACATACGGGTATCTTTTAATAGACTACAAAGCTAAGACCCAGGACTATATAAGACTCAGAACAAATTTACTATCAGACCATCCGGTTGTTTACATTCCAAAACAAAAATCAGCAAAGAGGTGAAAGGATGTCATCATGCATGCGGAGGAATCTGTCTCTGTTGAAGGTGATATACAGGGCTCCCCCTACTGTACGCGGAGCTATTATTAGTAACTCAAACATGGATTTCATCAATGCGCTGTGTGAGATAGCCTTTAACGTATTGCATGGTAACATTCCACTGACCAATCAGCAGTACAAACAGCTAAAAAAGAAAACAATAATCAGACTGATTGCTGACAAAAAGATCAAAACTTTGAAAAAGAGAAAGACAATCAACCAATCTGGAGGGTTTTTACTGCCGTTATTAGGGGCTGCAATCCCTTTCATAAGCAGTCTGATAGCAAACAGGTGAAAATGGAACATGTGCAAAAGATGTTTTTGGTACCCCAACACCAGTTGGACTTAATAAAACAGCAGCAGCATCAGACAACAGGCTCAGAACGAGTTGGACAAGGAGATGTTACAAGTGTTACAAGATTCTGACATAGATGTGTCTGAGAAGGCTAAAAAAATACGGCGATATTCTCCAAAGATACCTCACGCTTGTGAGACAAGGTGCTCGTGAAAAGAATGTATTGTCTTTATCACTACCTGAACAATTTAACAGGCAAACCCAGTTGGCGGACACATCGCCTGTTCACGGTGATGCAGGAGTGAGGGATCTTGTTGCGGAGAATGTTTTAACACACATACCTAAAAGGAGTAGGAGGAATGCAGAACTTATTCTGTCAGCGGTGAGCTGTTCGCCAGACTTGATCTCTTACAATGACAAAGGCAAAATTGTTGTTGATAAACACACCATCCCTGGTTCACACATTTATGATCTAATTAAAGCCGTCACAACCACACACACACCTTCTGAGGGTTTGAGACC
>NW_005187782.1:404954-406753 GCF_000239375.1 Pundamilia nyererei | reverse complement strand
GGGGGGGGGGTCCGGTAGAGTGGTTGGATTTTTGAATTCAAGCTTTTTCTTATCACAGCTGAAATTGTTTTTCTGCATATTCCAAAAATGTATTATGCTCCTTAGGTCAGTGAAAGTGTGTTGCTATAATATTTTGAGTGAGAGTGAGTGAGTGGGACATTCTGCAAACTGGCTATTAATTTCCAAGATGTCACAGGTTTGATAACTACAAAGCCATGTTCACTTGTGAACTGGTTAGTACAGGCAACATTTCTGTGAATTTTAGTTTCTTCAAATAACAGTCTTAATAATTTATGTACTTTTTAAAATGAGATATCCATCACAGTACATAAATGCAGATGACAGCTGTCTGTATTTGCTCGATCCTTAAAGAAATTCTCTGGAGCAGGAAGAGTCTGACCATGCAACCAAAAGATTCCGGTAATTATGCATTATTACCTGTATATTATGATAACAATATTAGGTACTCTGTAATGTCACTAGAAACGTGACAGGACCAAGGGCTGAATCTAAAGCGAATCAGGTGCTTTCAAACTGCGTAACACAGACTGTGCTCTAATATAATTTTTTTTCAATTAGTAGCTTAATAAACTACACTACAGCAGAAAAATAAAGATGAATAAATAATTGTTAGAACACATTATGTCATCTTACATTGATTACAAAGAAGGATTAGCATGTGAATAGTGGACTGGCATGTTTATGGAGGACACACATTTTAACACAAGATGTGTGTTTTTTGGGATTTAAATGTTTCTGACATTATATTGTTGTCTTTTGTTGCAGACACCAAGTGTTGAGATCCTGTCTCAACCCACAGACCAAGAAGTGAGTGACAGACACTTCATTCTTCCAACAGGTTACACATTATTTTTCAAGTATGTGTGTCAGTTGGGCCTAGTGCATAAATGAAATGCCCTGTGATTGTATTAAAACAATCAGTTTGAGTGAAGGTTTCTCAATGTAAACATTACTTGTTTGTGAATATCTTAGCAGAAAGAAATTGGCTATACCATTTGTTAGTCCAAACTTTCCCTTAAAGCATCAAATTGATCTTTATTCTGACCAAATTTGATATTTTTGTCCTATTTGTCACCTAACCTCGCGCTGATTGGTTTATATGATTGGATTTCTTGGGAAATGGATTGCTTTACATCAGTGTTGAGAGCTTTTTTGACAACAGCAGGAGAAGTTAGAAGTCAGGAACACGGACTCCATGTTCAGTCGTCATGTATTCATAAGAACATTCCGTATTCACATTATTAACTAGAATATTGTCTTTCTTGCTTTTGCATTGAGATGTTTTTTGTTTCCATTTATGACAGCTGAGAAGGTGAGAAGCAAGTGGACAAATGATGAAGTGAAGGCTGTTGAGCGGCACACGTTTCATTTCATAACAAGCTGCAAAGTACCAGGTAAAAAGGTATGCGACTCCTGCCTCCAAGCAGAGCCGGCAGCTCTGAAAGGCAAAGACTGGGTTGCCGTAAAGTACTACATCAACAACAACAGGATGATAGCATTAAAAAGAAAAATGAATAGATAGCACTATAAAATGCAGGTTCAGGTGGAATGCTGTATCAGTTAAAATTAACTTTACTTTCATTTAATTTTAAATTTGTCTTTAAGTCTATTGCATTGGTCGTAAGTTGCTCAGTCCTTTCCTGGGTCTGTTTTTAGTTTAAACAAGCAAGAGAGCCCTAGCCAAAATCTCAACACATGGGTGTGTTACTGTACGCATAGGTCACACTTTGTGATTCCCATGCCTCTAGGACCTTCGGAAAAGCATGTACCCATTTGTC
>NW_005187782.1:375376-376887 GCF_000239375.1 Pundamilia nyererei | reverse complement strand
GGGACAGGGGAAACGTAAACTGAACACACTCACATCAGACAGAGACCTTCACAATAAAACAGGAAACTCAGACACGGGGAACCAAACAAGACACAGAACTAAACAGAGATTCACAAACAGACGGGGTGACACCATAGACAGAGACACAGACTCAGAGGCAGATCAAATATAAGACATAGAACTCAATAATAATAATCATCATCATAATAATAAACTAGAAAATGATAATAAACTAAAAGCGCTAGGTCACCGACCCAGGACCATGACAATTTCTGTTTGTGGCAGTAATGTGACAAAATGTGGAAGAGGGACGAATACTTTTGCAAGCCACTGTAAGTACACAGAGAGATAATGAGGGGATGAGGAACAGCTGGGACAAGGGGAAACAAAACTAGACTCATTGCATATAGGACAAGGACTTTCCCAATAAAACAGACATCACAAGGGTAATCTAATGGGTAAATGAACTTAGCAAACCTAAAGAACTTATAAATAAACATCGACATCCAAACAAACTAAAACTTAAAACGCTGGGTCAACAGACCCAGGAAAGTGACAGTAAAATCATTTATTATATACATTATACTTATTTTCCTAAATTGCTTATCTATTATCTGTATTTTCACTTGGGGGTCTAGGGGTGCTGCTCTTCTTTTAATGACAAATTAGGACATGTTTATGATAACACACTGACAATATCAGGACAATTTTGGCCTTACTCTATCAGTGAACAGCATGCCCATGCTAACTTAAACTAGACCAGCAAGCTAACCACATGTGTATTTAGTGTTACTTAAGAATAGGAACCAAACAAATTAACGGAACGAAATTAACTGTAACAGCAGTTTGCAAAACATTGTAACAGTTCGCAAGTGTTCCTACCTCAAATACAGCACGTGTTGCTGTGTTTTTGTTGTTAAATGGACGAGGAGAGACCGTGGCTGGTGAGAGGATGCATCATTTCGTCAGTGGAGCATAGAACGACGTCTCTGATTGGTCAACAAGTGAGTAAAGATGCATCTGATTGTTCGAAAGCCTCAACCAAAGAGCTGCTGGTCACGGCAAGATACAAACTCGCCGGAGCTCTGCGTGAACGGCACATCCGGGACCTTCAGCACTCAGGAGAGATTTATCTTGACGTATGTATTTACCTTTGATATCCATTCTTCGATGCTTCGCGAGGTAAAGTTGTATGTTTAACAAGCTAATTAACGTTAGTTAAATGGAATTAAAACAACACACAATCGATTTGAATCAAGTTAAAGTGGTGCATGATGGTAGATGGTAATAAATATACTTTAGCTTTATCTTCAGCAACAGATATTAGAAGTAGTGATGGTGGGATGAAGCCTCATGATGAACTGAAGCTTCCCATCCAACTGGTCGACTCATGGTTCGAAGCATTGTGATGATTCATTTGCTCTACTGCGCCATCAAGTGGACAATTCAAGTGAAACGGGCTCAATGATTATAATGATGTGATGTGTAAACCGCTAAACTGAATAAATTAA
>NW_005187782.1:370010-374516 GCF_000239375.1 Pundamilia nyererei | reverse complement strand
CTCTGCATCTGCAACTGCAGAGACAGTCAGTCTAAGCTCTTTTTAAGTGTAGGCTACTGCAACATGCATTTTATTTCAAGATATGTTTTCTGGGATTTAAATGATAATATTAATGTTTTCCTGTTTAGCACAAATCAATGACATTAGTGTTTCAGTAATGGTAGTAAAGTGCACAGTTTACAGTATTTGTCTGTGTATTGGCATGTTAAAATTATTCGTGAAGGTAATTTAATGTCACATTACATTTGCAAAGTGTTTGCACTGGTATATTAGTCTGATTAGCAAATGCGTTGTGATTTAAGGCAGAAAAATACTATTTAAAATGCCATGTAAAGAGAGTACTGGTTGGTTTTGTCTTGCTGACTTTTTGTCATTTTCTCATGAAGATGTGTACAGGTTGAGCAGATTGAGAGTGAAGAACATGTCAAAAAGAAGACTCAGACTTTGTCCTGAAGCAGAGGCTGCTCACTTTATTTTATCTGGAAGTGACAAGACTTGTTTAAAGGCCCAATGGATCAATGACTATAAAGGTATGTTATATGTTGTTCCTTATGGCTACTGCATAAATATTATCAGAGTTGCAACTAATGTTTATTATAATATTTAATAATATATAACAATTGCTTCAGTTTCCCTGAGGGAACCTCCCAAAGCTAGCTAGCTGTCTAGCTAGCTGTCTGTCTGTCATCTACATTAAAAAATGTTTTATATTTGCATGTATTTGAAATTTGTTGCCAACTATTTTAATAATTGTTGTATTTTTTTTTTATTAGCATTTATTTATTGTATCAACTCATTTGTTGCAGCCCTGAACGTAAGCATCTAGATGTTCCCCTCACAAAACATTTTGTGATTGTTTGTTCTGCATATGTTTTGTCAGTGGCTGATCAGCTGCAGTAAACCTGATTTGGATTGTATTACTTAACGCTACTTATTGAACATCTTGTATTAGGACGTGGTGTATTTGCCTCTGAACCAATTGAAAAGGGATCCTTTGTGGTCGAGTACCGTGGGGAGCTTATCTGAACGGGACAAGCGGCAGAAAAAGTACACAGAAAAGCAAACTGCTTTCCTATTTGATTTTAAATGGAAAAATAGTACATGGTGGTAAGTAAAGGCATATACAATATCAGTTGTTCTTTACAACATTATGTTTTTAGTGAACAAAACATATGTTCTTTTCTTCACTTTTAGCATTGATGCCTCCCGTGAAGACGACTCACTTGGCCGGCTGGTTAATGATGACCACAAGTACCCAAACTGCAAGATGAAACAGCTGGCAGTCCAGGATAAACCTCATCTCTGCTTGTTTGCTATTGAAAATATGCAAGCGGAGAGTGAAATCACCTATGACTATGGGGAATCTATGTGGCCATGGCGAGCTCTGGTAAGTAAATCCTCTTCATAGATTGTGCAGTACAGGAAATGTTAAATATTAGTAGATGAAAAGATAGATATTATTCTAGTTATGAAGACCAGAGTAGATCAGTGCAGGGTTTAGAGCTTTTATTGACAAAATGTGATATTTTTGTCCTTTTACACATGTTTTTGTCCATTTAACCTGAAGCTGATCAGTTTACATGATTGGATTTCTGGGGAAATAGATGGCTTTACATCAGTGTTGGGTTTAGAGCTTTTATTGACAACAGCAGGACAAGTTAGAAGTCAGGAACATTAACTCTACATGTGTTCAGTCGTCGTGTCCTCATATTGTTTCAAGCTGTGAAGAACATGAGTGTGTTTCAGAATACGTCCTCATATGGTTGGACCAACAACTCTAGTGTGTGTTACACTGTCCTCATATTGTTGGGTAGCAGAACTGTACTGTGTTAAGTTTCTATAATATCTAGAATAAGGAACTCAGATCCTCCTGTCAATAATGTTCACTAATGTATCTGTGATATATATGTGAACTCAATGCAGACTTTCATCTCAGCAAATATAATTAATGATTGACAGGGTTCACAAATGAATTTTCACTCAAGATTTCATGTCAAAATGACATGACACAAAGTGTGTGATATGTATGTTAAATCATTCTCACTATTAAGTTACAATGCATTGTTTTTCATTTCTTAACCTACTAGCAATGTGTTTTAAAGTATACTGAATTGCATAATAATTTTGAGTTACAGTACTAAAAGATCTGGATACATTTAAGTCTGGCAAAATGCATAAATAAGCAATACAAAGGCAAATATTAAATATAAGGATTAGGAGGTCCACTTCTGTGAGATTAGGCACACAATTTGAGAGGTAGTGCATGCAAGTAATGTGTTGCTAGGGAGATGCCTGAGTATTGATGAGTATTATTAGTAGATTATGTTCACATGTAAAATATTCATATCAAATGTAAAATTACACACTGCCCAATGCTGACTTTGCCTACAATGCAAACAAAGAAGCAAACGTATTGCATGCATTAATTCTCATATTTCACTGTTACTTTTCAAAGGCTCAAGGACCAAGAATTCTGGGAACCAAAGCCACGCACTTTACTCAGCTTCCCTGGACAATATGGAGGGCGTTTCTGCCTCAACCACCCTGGACAGCAAAAACATCAGCAACCACTGCACCAGGAAAGGGTAAAGGCACCCATCTATACAAAATGTTTTAAGTGAATATACTTGTTATCAATGGACATGTTTATTCTTTTCAGGCATGACACTATTAAGAGCTTTTATCATAATCTGTTTCATCTTCTTTGATTCCCAGCAGAACAGAGCACTTCAAATGGTTCATCCCAAGCATCCTTGAAGGAGCATTAAGCAATATCTTTTCACTGCTAGGTGTGCTGTTTTGCACTGCCTGTAAACCAAACCAAAGTCTATGGCTGGAGATCAACACAGAGAGAGGGATTGTGACTTCATGCTATACTCCAGATGAAATTACACCTCTAATTATTCACATAGCCATTTTTAATTCCTTCAACCTAAGTATGATGAATTGTGCTTATTGCTCCTTTAAAGTGCTCCAGTAGAAAGCAAGGTTTAAGAACATTTTGTATTCACATTATAAACTAGAATATTTTCTCTCTTATCTTACATTCGCATTAAGATTTTTTTTTTGTTTCCATTTATGACAGCTGGGAAGGCAAGGTGCAAGTGGACAGATGATGAAGTCAAGGCTGTTGAGCGGCACTTGCTTCATTTCATAACAAGCTGCAAAGTACCTGGCAAAAAGGAATGTGACTCCTGCATCCAAGCAGAGCCGGCAGCTCTGAAAGGCAGAGACTGGGTTTCCGTAAAGTATTACATCCACAACAGGATCATAGCATTGAAAAGAAAGATGAATAAATAAAATTACAAAATGCAGGTTCAGGAATGCTGCATCAGTTAAAATTAACTTTATTTTCATTTTTATTTTTTAAAATTTTTGACTTTATGTCTGTTGGGTTAGTAATGACTAAGTTACTCAGTCCTTTCTCCTGGTTTTTGCCATCATAAGTTCATACTCAAGGGAGATAGTTTGTTACTCTCACAGTTATTTCAGTATTGCAGGTCTCTGCATTGCGTTGTTTATACCCATAAATCTGTTTATTATGGGTGCATTTTGTAATTAAAAAAATAAGAAAGGCAGATAATATTCCATGTTTTTATTCACATAAACATTCACTGCAAAATTAATGCAATACAATATTAAGACTTAAAAAGTAGACTGACCACATTTTTGAGCTATGTCTCTTTTTAAGTCTCTATACAGCTCAGATTTACTGTGTTGTATTAACACATGAATGTCTGATATTTCTGTCAGAAGTTACCCGACTGGTGAGCATTACTATTGTGCATCCATGCCTATTATATTGCAATCTCAAAAGGAGCCAAGCTGAAAATACAGACCCTACCCTTATCTGGTCCTTATAAGTCATGTATACTTGAAAATTATGTGTGTATCCATGGGCTTCACAATTCACCTAAACATGAAATATCAGTGTGTGACCTTATGGTACTCATAAGTCACATAAACCTGACAGTGTCCTCATAAGTAGCAGTAAATTCAGGTTTGACCAAAATTTAACCCTAGCCAAAATCTCAACAGATGGGCGTGTTCTTGGAAGCATGGGTCAAATTTTTTGTGATTCCCATGCCTCTAGGACCTTCGGAAAGGCACGTTCCCATTTGTCACATTTTTGTCATAGGTACTGATATATCACGACAACACGTATGTGTGTGTCTGTGCGTGTTTGTGTCCTGGTTTCTGTGGATTCCGGGACCTGCTGCACCTGTGGAGCTACTTGGAGTGGCTGAGCTTCCGTCAATGCTGGATCGTGAGAATCTGCCAGTGTAGTCCGTGAGCTTAGATGTTTGAAAGTGTTTGTTTGCCACTGGTGAAAAGTTTCTAATGGCCGTTTCTGTGGTTTCCAGCAGGATCATTGACATGAGGGGACAAAGCAAGCAACACAGTATTTGGTAACAAAGGGAGCGGAAACAGATCACTATCACTGGGAGAAGACACTGCACGGACACACACACACACACACACACACACACACACACACACACACAC
>NW_005187782.1:363019-369990 GCF_000239375.1 Pundamilia nyererei | reverse complement strand
ACACACACACACACACACACACACACACACACACACACACACACGATTCAAGGATGAATATTCATACCAGAGAGTCCTGCATTTGGGTCCTACTCTGTGAGAGTTTATATTTTCAGAGAAATACTTTGAAAATGTGCAACCAGGTCGAGGTGTTCACCTGGGACCCGAAAGAGGAAGTGAAGTGGTTAAACCACTTATTACAAAGTGTAGTAAAGTGGCAGCCATCACCGATGGGGAGATGATAGTAAAAATAACCTGTCTGATGAGTTTCTCCAAAGTGGGGGTCTCCTATATAATTAAGGGGCATGAACTAAGAGATAAAGCTCCCCCTAAAGACATAGACATCACTGCACGGACTCAGTTTTTCAAGGCACCTGCCCGTCTTTTTGCAGAAGAAGACGTTCTTGTAAAAGCTGAGGATCTTTTACATCCCCTGGCTCCTGTGACTAACCTTAAGAGGAGCTCAACAAATGTGGGGCTTATAACAATAGAACGGGAGGTTAGTATTTGTGCAGCCATCAGAATTGATATTGCTTTAGGTTTTAGAAGCCATTAGTGTTTTTATGTATTTACAAGTAAAACCAATCATTTGTTTTCAAACAGATGCTAAACTGTGTCCAAAGAAAGGTTTGACCTGACTGTTTTGTTCCCCTGTTACGTTCTGGCTGCTACATGTTTTTCTTCTTACCCCCCCTCAGTGTTCGGCAGTGAGGAAGGAAACGAGTTCCTATTATTACACACACAAAAAAAAAAAATTGGAATTATAGATTAGAAATGGGAGGGGGGGGTTGAACAGCAGTTTAAAGAGTTTTCAAAATGTGACATATTTATATGAAAAGAATTGTAATAAAGAGTTGGAAATGCATACAGTGTTGTGTTTATGAAATGAAACTGAAAAGCATGGTTAATACAAACAGTCTTTAA
Source organism: Pundamilia nyererei (assembly GCF_000239375.1). Lineage (NCBI taxonomy): Eukaryota > Metazoa > Chordata > Actinopteri > Cichliformes > Cichlidae > Pundamilia > Pundamilia nyererei. The sequence goes on along the minus strand of NW_005187782.1, from coordinate 369,066 downwards.
AGAACCGTTAGATGCAGGCTGTGTAGCTATACCAGGGGTCGGCAACCTGCATGCGGCTCTTTAGTGTTTATACTGCGGCTCCGTGGTTTGGGAAAATTGTAAAAGTATTTAGCTGAAGTGTATTTTATTTGTGCTATTTCTTTTTTAACTTTTAGTTCTAAATGAGAAGATTATCATGATCTTGAAATTGAAAAATAAAATGATATTTTATTATTTTTCATCGCTCAAAATAATAAAATGATTTTTAAATTATTTTTCAGTCACACTCTGTAACAAGATTTTCTACATAATACAATATAATCAAGTGTGCCTTATATTTTGTGTGTTCATATATTTCAACATTAACCAAGCTTATTGTTAAAGAGAACATGATGCATTCCTTACTTCAATATGTGATGTCAGATAAGCATGATATACTTCTGTATTGTTATATTTCAGTATGTGAGTGGGTGTGAGGTCAGATAAGCACCGAGTTAACGTCTAACCTCTCCCTGACTGCTTACAGAAGAGGAAGTACTATGTAACTTACTTTCTCCTACAAATAAAGCAACCAAGCCTGCACTCGGTGTGTGTGTCTTCTCAGAGACATTCACCCGTGCGCACGTTTCTAAAACTCTCTGAGTCGGTCTGCAGTGTCTTATTTCTCTTATTTGTGTTTGAACAAATGTCTACCCCTGACACACTCGCAGAAGCCGGTATATCTGCCGAAACGACGTGCATTTATCGAGACTTTCAGCATGGAGAAATGTAAAAAAAGAAAAATATCTGAAGAAGATTTAATGATGCCTGGGTAGATTTATTTGCATTTACTTCTGACGAGAGCGGCCTACCATGCCTAATTTGTGGATTGTCGAAACAAAAACCGCTCACACCTCACAGATGACAGCTTACAGTCCTACGTAAAGACGAAAGTGACTTCGTACAGCCCCTGTCTGCCGACGCTGTGCGCAGAGGTTTAGGAGCAGGAGTCCCATTGCAAACCACGGCAGACCCAATGATGTTTGCATGAACATCCTTTTCAGCTTCTCTTTGACCACTTTTCACACATGCAGCTGGCTTTAGCTTTCCAGCACACAGCCCGACACATAACACAACAGCAGAGAGCAGACTTTAAGGCGGCGAGGCGTGATTGCGGATGACGCTCATGTGCGACCACCTCTCCTGCAGCAGCACTGCAGGCCACGCCCCGCCATACACATTAACCAGGTAAAATAAATATTTATGCAGATATTTTGCGAATATTATTAATTTTTTAGGAGCATAGTGCTTTTTTCCAATTATTTTTAAAATTCAGGTCAAGGCTCTACACGCTCCGAAAGCCCAAAGGTGATATAAGGATCAGTTTGTTTGCTACATGGATAATTTAAGTTCAGCTTTTCAATTCATTTAAAAGAGACCTTCAACGGGATGTTTTTATTTTTTGTTATAATTTTTTAAAGCGTTCAAAATGTGTTCATTAGATAAATAAAATTTAATTTACTTTGTAGCCTTTCATGAATTTCATAAGCAACACACTATAGTTTTTTTATACAAAGCATAAAGGTAAAAAACAAACAAACAGTGTGCAGTGTTATTCTTTCTATTTTAGATGTCAAAACGTATTTGCGGCTCCCAGTGTTTTCTTTTCTGTGCAAACCGGGTACAAATGGCTCTTTGGGTCTTAAAGGTTGCTGACCCCTGAGCTAGACAAATTTTACACAAGGACTACTTGGATGGGGAACCAGGGCAACAGTTGCCCATCTGGTCAACATGAAACATTTGTGAGTGGGTGAGGGTTATGTTTTTGTGGCAGGATGAGAAGATGAAAGATGTTTGCAAAACAAGAATATCAGAAATAGAAATCAAGATCAAAAGGTTAATGTTTTGCATTATTAAAGAGGCAGGTCCATCAAAATTATGCATGGAAAACATGCATTCAGTGATGTGTAGAAGTAGAAAAATTCCTACTGAACACTATCTGTAATGTGAAAATATTTAAAAACAAATGCAATAATTATGCTTTGGATATAATTGAATTAGGTTTTCTGTCCAGAAAGCTTTGACCTGACTTGCACTCCCCTAAAGAGGTCCAGGGGATGAGGGAAAACAACAAAAAGGTATCCAGGATGGAAGAGGAGACAGGGAAGCAAAATGGTTAAATTTGAGTTTCCTAAAATAAGCAAAAACAGACAGACAAGCCACTATCACCTTTTAAAGAAAGAAGGAGAAGGAAAGGGGGGGAAGAAAAACTCTAAACAGACTCCTCTCCACAGAGCAGGAGCACTCAACCACCACACACACAGGTCAAGCCTCTCTAGCACGAAAGCTCGCCTTTCTCTGGCCTTAAGTACTCTTAATTGCTGATGGGAGTCAGCTGTATAAAACAAGGTGGCACCTAAGGCAGGAGAGATGCCAGGACACACCTACACGGGGGCAATTTCAGGAGGGGGCTCTGCAAGGGCTGTAACACCATCTCCCATAAATACAAACCAGTAGTTTGTCACAGAAGGTCCTACACATTGCAGTAAGCAAACCAATTAATTATACCTGCAATTGTTGCACCACCAAATTGTAAATATGAAGTGGCAACCCCTAATCCTACCCCTACTCAAGTAAATTTAAGTAAATGTAAGTGTTTTAAAAAAAAAAAAAGAAGAAAAAAAAAGGTACTTTTATTGCACCATGTTCACTCATGAGCTGCTGTAACATAAATTAAATGGCTGAATTAACACCTCAGCATGCAGTCAAGAGTGTTGCTAATGATCTGCTAATTGTATTCAGGTGCAACTAGATTGTGTTTTCTGCAACATAAGAATGAAACAGTAAAAAAAATGAAAATTCAAAAAATCTTTTTTGTTAATGAAGGACTGAAATTGTCAAGGTGTGTGCTGTGGCAGACAGAAGGAAAAACCCAAATGCAGGACTCGGAACACGGAAAAGTAATCTTAAAACTTCGGACGTGGCTTCTACATTCTACACCAGCGGTCCCCAACCTTTTTTGCGCCACGGACCGGTTTATGCCCGACAATATTTTCACGGACCGGCCTTTAAGGTGTTGCGGATAAATACAACAAAATAAAAGTAGTACCGGTACCGAAAAAAATAAGATTTATTCATAACACATGTGAAAAGACCCAGGAAAACCGAGTTAACGATAAAAACAATAACAAAATAACGCTGAAAACCAATAAAAACCATACATTTCACACCTGAGCCTCTACTCTCGCGGCCCGGTACCAAACGACTCACAGACCGGTACCGGTCAGAGACCCGGGGGTTGGGGACCGCTGTTCTACACAGATGCTCTCATAACCCAAATCCAGTCGGTTTTGTAAATTATTTTAAAAAATAAAATTATGAATGCTGTATGTATTTTGTTCATTCCTAAGTTGTGAGTCTACACCAACTGAAATACTTTCTTTAGTTATTAACATTCGAAATGATGAAGGCACTTAAAAAGTAACACAAAATTAGTTGCCTTTCCAGAAACTTAAGGTTTTGTGAGGGCACAAACACGTTTAGTCTTTCCCTCCTAGGCTTTGATTGGGCAACATTTTGTTTTTAGTGTTTGCATGTGGAGATATTTTTTTCAAAACTGCATGCGTGGACAGGATTTAAAAAAACAAACAAAAAACCCCCCAGAAAATCTCAGTTTTTAAAAATACCTGTGTACGTGTGGACGTAGCCTAAAATAAACAGGCAGGATTAACGGAAGGATTGGGAACAGGTGGAAACACAGCTGGGACTAATCAAACCTAAAGACACAAGGGGCAGCAAAAGTAGATAGGCATCTGACATAGGCTCTGACTTAGTAAATGTAATTAGTACATCAGAAAGTGTGGGTTCTACCTCTTTGCTTTCTGATGTTTTTTGTTTATTAGCAGCTATTTGCAGCTGCCCAGAGAAACTTTACATTTCCATCGACATCAGTTGAGAGCCACGCGCATCGAGATAAAACAATTTTGATTAAATAATGAATTGTAGAATAAATACTCCATTTGTAAATTCATTTTTGAATTCCACATTAAAAAAGTGATTTTTAAGAAATGCTTTTTAAAAACCTCATTTCAAAAACCATTTTCAAATTTTAAAAACTGATTTTCAAAATGTTTTTCTAAATATCTCATTACAAAAACCATTTTTTAATTCCAACTTAAAACTAATTTTGAAAATGCTTTTTAAAAACCTCCATTTCAAAAAAAGTTTTCAAATTTCAATTTAAAAGACTGATTTTTAAAAGCCCCATTTCCACGCTCCACTTTCCGTAACCATTCCCCCCCGCCTGTCCCGTTTGCCATCAGAATTGTTGTCTAAAGGCAAAGAAAGATGCCCAACGAATTTACTTTACCAAATGGACCATCCCGGCATTGCCATATTGGTCTATTTGATTCACCTTTGCATTTATTGTTTATTTTATTTTCACAAACAGTGTCCCACAGTTGTTTATGTTTTTAAACCCATTGTGCACAGAGGCATTTTTTGATTTGATTGCAATGTTGAATATTGATACACGGGGGGGAGGAAGCAACTACACGTAAAATAATCACACCATTACGCCTCTGCCTTTCTAAATGGAGGGACACTGCGTGTATATATGTAAGCTGTAAAACCTGAAGATAGTCAGATTAACAGAAACTGTATTTTGTCTCTATGGCTACGTTCACACTGCAGGTCTTAATGCTCAGTTCTGATTCGTTTTGATCAAATCCGATTTTTTTTAATTTTTTTTTGTCTGCTTGTTCACACTACAAATAAAATGCGACAGCAAATGTGCTGTAGTGTGAACGGTTCACGGCCCTCAAAGCGACCCGCATGCGCAAAAGAAGACATCACGCACAACACGCTCTGTTTACGGAAGTAAAAATGGCGGCTACAGAGCGAGTAGGTGTTGTTGCAGCAGTTTGTCAATTAATGCACAGTCATAACCGACAGAATGTTGACAAATTAATCAGAGAAAGGAGGACACTGAGAAAAAAGAGAGTCAGTGCTTTAACAATGGCCTTGGTTTGAGCAGTGGCTGCTACCTCCGTGCAGAGGTATATATGGACACGGAGTCAGAACCAGTAGTGGTGGGATTGGGATGTGAGAGGCTTCACTGACACGGAGTTCATCCGCAATTTCAGGATGTCAAGACAAACACTTGAATATCTCTGTCAGCGCCTTTCAGCTAGAATGCTTAGACAGGATACTCCTCTCCGCCAATCCATACCTGTGAGCAAGCGCGTTGGAATCGGGCTGTATTGGCTGGCAACAGACTCATGTTATTAGACCATGTCAAACCTGTTCGGAGTTGCCAAATCCACAGTTTGTTCCACTGTCCATGAATTCTGCTTTGCAGTCCGCTATGTTCTAATGCCTGAGTACATTAAATGGCCTCAAGGAGATGACCTGACACAAGTTATTGAAGGCTTCAGACAGCGATGGGTGTGCCAGAGCAATAGATGAGTCACATTCCCATCACTGCTCCTGAGGACAATCACTGTAATTATTTTAACCGCAAAGGCTGGCACTCTGTCATCCTTCAGGGCGTTGTCGACCATCAATTCTGGTAAGCATATTATGAAAAATTGAAAGGGGAAAAAAAAAACATGCATTTGAATGGCTCAAACGTATATACAGAGCTGGACAAAAAGTAGTCGCCTAAAGAATTATGCAAGTAACTGTTTGATCATAAGTGTGATGAACATTTTGTGTTGTTTTCCTTCAGTCTCTCTGTTTTCTCCTGATTACCCACATCTTTCCTGCTTCCAGTAATCGGTATCCCTATGCATTTAAACTCACTTTACTTGTATTGTTTTTTTATGTAACATATTTTTAAATGATTACTATTACATAAATGAATGATCCTTTATAAATTGTCATAAGTAATCAACTGTTGCTCAATGTAGTAGTTAAGGCTGCTCGATTATGGCAAAAATGATAATCACGATTATTTTCACTGAAATTGAGATCACGATTATTTGACGATATTTATTTAACCCTTTAAGACCTACTATAGAACCAAGTCCACCAGAGCTTATATTATTTTTTTTACATGCTGTAGTGCCATTTGTAGGAGCATTTCAAGT
>NW_005187782.1:327648-340065 GCF_000239375.1 Pundamilia nyererei | reverse complement strand
AACTTCCTTACTAGACCCCCACCATTTGTCTTGCTGTATGAGTGTGAGACTTGTTAAAATCCAGTGGCACCAAGGCATTATACGATAAAATAATGTGATTAATACATAAGTAAAAGAAATTCCTATACACGGTATTTCACCACGGTATTTTACTCTTATGTGGTGTTTGTGTCTGGATTTTTTTTTTTTAGAAATTAACAAAAGGATAATATTGGTATATATTATCATAATTACCTTACTCTCCTTGTTTTAAAGCTTGTGATAATTTTTAAAATACAATTTTACATAAAGCACTGGCAAATTTAAAAAAATAAAATAAAGAAAACCCTGCTTTCTTGGTACTTCTAGGAGTAATGGGTCGAACACTGCTATTTGAGGGTGAACCGGACCATCTGGTCCCAGCAACATCAGAGGTACTTATCGAGAGCAGCCTCTTCCGGGTTCCAGGAAGGATGTTGGCCCACACCTTTTTGCATGATGGTTCCCCGTGTCACAGGATTAAGTCCTGCAATAATTCACGTGCTGTTCAATGGTGACCCGGAATTAGCAACAATTGTTATAGAAGACTGTCCTGATCTGCACATCCGGAGTATCATACAAATGGTATGTAAAATTTAAAAAAAAATTGAATTAAAATCAGTGTTTGGACTACCATAATAACTTGTTTAATCTTAATTTTAGCTTTAACTTGAAGAACTTACTCAGGAACAGCAAGACACAGTCTCTGATCTTTCCCTGTCTTGGGACCTCACAGCAGTAAATAAAACAAATAGGAGATGGCTGCATAACAAACTTCTAGTGCATGCGGTAGGTTCTTGCTGGTTAAGTATCAAAGACGTTGTTGTAGTTGTTGAAATTAATAAGCAGACGGATTTGTATAGAGTAGCTTTTTATTCAACACTGGCAGGCAATGGTCATGTTTCCTTTTTTTTTCCCCCCTTTTTATTAATGCCATACCAAATTACTATTAGAGCTGGCCTACTGGTATTATACAGCTAATATATATATTGTTTAGCATTAAGCTTTGCTTGTTCCATTTTCAGTTTTTCAGCAAAACGTGTTTGAGCACATAAGAAAGGATTCATTCTTATATCTGGAGGAATAAATATATTTCGATAAATACTAACGTTAGCCCGCGACTTTGTTCCAGTTTTGAATTTTTTCCCCACTGTGTATTTGAGTTTGACACCCCTGCTTTACAAAATATCTTCAGGCTGTAGTATACTGACAGCAGACACATTGTAGGTAATGAAAAAGGTTACCTTAGCAATTTTTTTTTTATTTATTTTTTTTACTGCAGAATGTGGTTTGATGTTGGGAAAATAACAAAGCCCCCATAAAAGATGTGTGTGTGAATTGAAGAATACATTACTGTAAACTGTGCAAATTTATTATACTTGTCTTTGGTGTATACAGTCTACTACAGTGTAAATAGATATGGCAAAGCACGTCAGTGTGTCTTCATGAAAATTTCCTCTACCGTGCCAACTTGTATAGAATTCAGGATGATATTTGTTCTTATACTATGGCTTGTGTCTCTCTGCCTGGAAGGTTATTGGGAGAACCATGCACCAACTCAAACAGCTGAGAAAGGGAATCAAGGATGTCATGGTATGGCCCCTGCTAATGAGTAGGCCAGATGTTGTCCCGCTTCTTTTCCCACGAATGGCAAAAATGCAGTTCACACCACAGGTAAACCTGTTCTTTCTCATCACTGATAAGAGCGGTCCCCAACCTTTTTTGCACCATGGAATGGTTTATGTCCGACAGTTTTTTTTTTGTTTTGTTTTTTTTTTTTTTAGAGACCAGCCTTAAATCTGTAGTGGATTAATACAACAAAATAAAACCAGTACCGCTAACAAAAAAAGATGTATTAATAGCACACGGGTAAAGACCCAAGGAAACAGAGTTAACGATAAAAACCCTGAAAACCATAAATTTCACACCTGAGCATCAACTCTCACAGCCCTGTACCTAATGACTCACCGACCGTTCCGTGGCCCAAGGGTTGGGGACCACTGATTTATGAGACCTTATTCATAAATGTATTTGGCGAACCTTCCATTATATAATATACTGAAATTGTTGTTTGCTATTAATAAAAATGTTAAAATATATATTCTTTTCACCAGTACTGTAGACTAAGTTGTCCTCTTCCATGTTCTATCAGATGGTAATAGACAAAATCACATGGCCAGCTCAGGATAGTGATGAAGATGAGGAATTTGATGTTGAGTCCATGTGCCGCATCACTGGATTTCTACGGATCTTCATTGAAACCGGTATAGGCACCTATTTTTTTTTTTTTTTAAATAAAGCTATTGCTCATATTGCAAATGCATGATAATAAGCATTGAAAGTTGTAATGTATGAAATTCATAATTTCACTGTATATTCTCTGCAGCATGACCCTAACCCTAACCCAATTAACTAAATGTTTCCTTAACTCCATTTCTGACTTTCTAGCTTCATCAAGTAGACTGGCCCAACTGATGAAATTCTGGGTTGTCTGGGAGATGCTTCCTCCTGAACTCAATGTGGAGATCTCTGGTGGCATCTTTCCGACAGCGTCTACTTGTTTTGAAACACTCAAGCTGCCAGCTCGTTTCCAGACATACCAAGATTTCGAGGAAGCACTTATTTCTGCAATAAATAGTGCACACACAGGTTTTGGACTGGTTTAAGATTTTTCAGGCTAAAAATTCGCCATAGTTCAAACAGAAAGCAACCAAACGCGAATGAAACACATGTTTAGTGGTTCACATTTTTCTAAAATGGGAGAGACAGCAGTTCTGCATCCCAAGCTGTCATGTTTTTTTTTGTTTTTTTTCCCCCCACAATTACAATAAAACAAATTATAATTTTGTTAACCAAAAAGTTATGTGACAAATGTCATGATGGGAAAAACTTGAAAGAAAGGAACTTGTAAGATTATGTGAGGGAAGCAAATTGTTTTACATTGCATGTCTGTTTGTTTTAGCATGCTAAATAAAAAGCTTGGGTTGTATATCAGTCTCCTATGGTTCTTGACAGAATTCGGACGGTCTCCAAGTAAGATCCGATTGCATCTGTCAATGAAACTCCTGAAACTGGCAAAGTAGCAAGCTCTTCATCTGATAGCTCACGGCCCAGCTGAATGTCAGGTACTGATGTAGCGCCTCCATGGTTAGCGTGAGGCCCGTTCCAGTCAATCGCGTAGTCCTCAGAAACCTGAACATGGAATAATCTTTAGTGTTGTAGTTACAACTACTTTAATAATGCTTTAGGTCATTGCACAACCTATTTGGGACTTTTTTTTTGGTCCACATGTTGGTAAGTATTTAAATAATATGTTAACAATCAAATACGATAAAACAGTACAATTGTGCATAGGCTAGAAAAATGTACATGCGACAAAGAAATCTTAGCTCAGAAAATGTTGGAGAGCTTATGTTTGAATCGCTGACTATCACCTTTTAGCACATGGTTTTTCTCCCCTAGTCAAAAACTAAACAGTATGTAGCAGGGGTTTTTTTGTTTGTTTTTTTTAAATTATGGTCAGATAGTTTTAATAACTTTGTTAAAAGGTGGTTGTTCTCGAACCTCTGAAGGGTCCTCCACGGGGCCTTGGTCTCTTTATCTTATCCAGAGTTGCTGTGGTGACTGATTCCGTTCAGTTCTAAGACCATGACTGCAAGGTGCAAGGCGTACAGATGGATTTCACTGTCCGGATTAAGTGTTCCCTGATGTTTCAGTGAAGTGAACATCTGATAGAAAAGGTCTAGGGCATGCATCAAAATAAAATTGAAAAATTTTAAGTAATGTAATTTTCATAAAGCATTAAACTGGTAGAGTCTATAACACAGCAACAACACATGTTATTTACCGCCGATTGTGGACACTTTGGCCTGTGATGTGAGAGATCCTGTTGGTGCCTCTGCTCCTGATCATGAATTCAGCTACATAGGCATTCTCCCCACCTTTATCAGACCGAACCCTTGATGGCAGCCCGTACTGCTCAACAGCAGCAATAAAGCTCTCCAAGACTGTTCTAGCTCTGTTGTTGCCAGCCACTGTCAAGTAGACAATTAGTCGACTGAATCCATCCGTGCCACCATGGACAGCAAATCTCTATCTGTGAGACAATATGTAAAACACACAACAAAAAAATCAACCTTTTTTAGAACAAATAGTTAAAATTTCTATAATATGGTTAAGGATTCCTATTTCAATAACACTGATACCTTATTAGCTTATGGTTGCCGTCAATGTGCCATAAGGAGTTTGGACCTGGAACAGAATACTGCCGTCGTCTTAATACATGCAGCCGTAGACGGCTGATGTTCACTCCTTCTGCAGTGACTCTGCGTAAAGACTCCCGCAGTCTTGAGACTGAGAGGTGGGCAAAAATAACCACAAACTAACTGGCCACTTCATTAGAAATACCTATATTAACCACCTGACCAATATTGTAAAAATATCTACCAGTAGAATTTCAAATATTCATCAGTTAGTAATACTGTCATGGTCACTTTTGAGGAAGGAGTGTCAGTATAATAAACTGCATAACAAATCATGGTGCTTAGGAAAGGATACATACACAATCATGAGCTTAACTTTAGCTTGGCTCACTAACAGATCACTTATTCATAAATTTCAATAACAGGCTTGTTATACTCACCAGGGACACGCACACCTCTTGCATTCAGAAATCCATGCATTAGCTTGTAGCCGGTATTTGGATGGCTTCTGTGGACTTCACTTACAATACGATCCAACTCCTCATCAGTAACAGATGAATAGAGGTCTGTCTTTCTACACAGATGAAAAACACTGAGTAAAGTTGGAGTTTACGAAAGATTATCTTAGACTGGTCGACAATCAGGTCTATAAGTGATGACGTGATGAATCCTGCTTCCACGCTCAAACTGATCTGTGTTTTTTAAGGCTGTTGTGCTTTTAACACGTTTTAATGCTTTGCATCTTGGTCTATCTAATCTCAACAAGCCCCTAAAAACAGTCAGTGATCACTGTCGGCCTCTCTAGGGTTTCATTACCACTGTTGATTTTAAAACTCAGTTTTTAAAACCTGGGTGTAACTGCAGCCCAGACCATGCAGCAGTATATTAATGACTAACCTATTTTGATGACTGGGTGGATTATCTCGATTGTTCTCCTGACTGAAGTTTTGTCCATTTACAGCAGGGGTCTCGAAGTCCGGGCCTTGAGGGCCGATGTCCTGCAGGTTTTAAATGTGTCCTTGATCCAACACAGCTGACTTAAATGGCTAAATTACCTCCTCAACATGTCTTGAAGTTCTTCAGAGGCCTGGTAATGACCTAATTATTTGATTCAGGTGTGTTGACCCAGGGTGAGATCTAAAACCTGCAGGACACCGGCCTTCGAGGCATGGAGTTCGAGACCCCTGATTTACAATCCTGCAATGCGATTGCATTTTGGCCCTAAACATCGAGAAAAGTTAGCGTCCTACAGCTTCACTGTGTCTATGCTGTGTAGCTAGCGATCACATAGCACATCATTATATACCAGCTAGCCCAACTTCATTAACCCCACAAAACGTTTACTTTCCTGTCTTCATTTATGTTGGAAGTGATAGCAGAGCTGTACATCTTAATTTGATTTAGAAAACTCTTGGTGTGAACATGCTATATTATACTTAGATGGAAACTAGCGAGCTAACTTCCTGCTAACTTCTAACTCCGTTAAATTTCATATATTCTGTTTTCAGGGATGCCTGGATGTTAAACTTAATTGTTGAACCTGGTAAAGGAGCAACGCTGATAATTTCATTACAGAATTTAGACAGTTTTTCAGTTCTCAGTGAGTAAATACCTTAAGCCGTTTTGTTCCATACGCCTCCTGATTGTCCTTTCAGACACTCCGAACCTCGTCGCAATTTCACTCGCTGTCAATCCACAGAGAACATGATGCTCTAAAACGTCAATCGGTATATCAAAAGCGGGGCGTCCCGTTCCGTGAGTTTGCCGCTGTTACGCGATGCTTTGCTGGAGTACTTCATGTAACTTTGCAGTCACTCTACCATCAATGTCTTGGTTGGAGAGTGCGGAAATAAGTCCAAGAATTTCAATAAATTCCTCAGTTTTATTTGTCACATGCTCCGGCTGAGCAATTCCTGCTTCAACATTATCTGCTAGGTCTAAAATATCTCTTACCAACTCAAGAGCGATTTCACGAAAATCCCCCATGACGGTAGCCATGTTTTGCAAGGTGCCACTCCAGACCAAAGCAAAAGTTTTTGACTCGATATGTGTTAACCCCGCCTCATTGCCGTGATGGGTGAGGCTGACAGATACAATGAATTCAAGATGAGAGCCAGGCGCCAGGACTGCGAAAATGAAATAAATAAATATATCATTAAATAATTAATTAAATGTGTCAATAATTAATTAAGTGTGTCAATAATTAATTAAATGTGTCAATAATTAATAAAAATGTGAAATACATAAATAATTAATTAAATGTGTCAATAATTAATTAAAAATGTGAAATACATAAATAATTAATTAAATGTGTCAATAATTAATTAATTACATGTGTCATAACTATTTATTTAATTAATTAATTCCAATTTTAATTAATTATTGCCACATTTAATTAATTATTTAATGGTGTATTTAATTAATTCATTATGGCAGTCCTGGCGTTCCATAGAAAACAATACAAAACACTGCAAACCACAACACAATTAAATATGAATTATAATATGAAAACAAAAAGAAGATGCATATTCTCTGTCATATGGACCTGCATGAATAAACTTTCTGAATCCTTTATCATCTGCAACCGAAAATAGTTGTGGATGATTACTATACCTTTCTAATGTGACGTTGTTGTCCCTGGCTCTCTTTCTCTCTCTCTCCCTCTGGCTCTGGCTCTGTTCCTGTGCTATTGCCAGTGTAACTACCGCCCCTCCCCCCTCTGCCCAGCGTAAAGTACAAGGCTCACGTGCAGAGTGAAGCGGAAAAAAAGGGCGAGAGAGGGTGAGAGAAAGAAAAAGAAAAAAAAACACGTGACGGCCCGCGATAAGAAGCCGGCTCGCGTCGTTCACATCAAAGAGTCTGCTCTAAGAGCCATTTCATTCGCGAACGACCCATCACTAATTAATATTAAGGGAAGGAATTAAAAATACTGTGGGAAATAAACTAGGCTTTGTGTCCTGTCTATCACTCTCTACTTGCTGTCCAACTAAGAAAAAGGCACAGTTTGATATTGCATTAATCTATTATTTAATTATCCACACTTAACAACTCTAGAATCACTGTTTCCTCCTCCTCCCTTACCGGATATGTCTGGACAATGTTATATGATGAGTAATTGTTTTAAAATATCTATACACATGCACACACACACACACACACGTGTGTGACATTTTTACCTTCTCCAGGGTACTGTATATACTATGGCTACAAGTTTGCATCATGGTGCTGATCCAGAATGCTTCTCTTATTATTTATTATTAATCTAACATAATCAGTTTCTTAATGTATTATCTTTAAAACACAGTGTGTTTTTAATAGCATAATTATAATAATCCATAATTATGTGGATATGCATATCAGATAGTTTTTAGTGAAATAGAAGCCTTCCAGAAAGACAGGGGAAAGCCCTGCAGCTTACTCTAAAAAGAAATGGTGGACAGAGCTACAAACCCCCGACACCCAGTTATCAAACAGCTATTGACCAGCACTACTTTTGCAGTTAATAAAAGGACAGGTAGTGTTTGTCGTGCTGTTGCGCACACACAGCATGCTGATTTGTTTTAATTTGTCAGACAACTTACCAACGTGTACATAATAAGCTAATACTGTGTGCTATAGACTACAGTGTACGCTGTACACCATTCTTATTGTTTTCCTTTGCATCAGTCTGTGTCTCCCAATTAATCTGTTTCCTTACAGCTCCGCATCGGTAAGGCAGCAAAAAATGCACTTGCTCTTTGAGAGCTTGTTCCCGGCTCTAAACCAGAGCTGTCAAGAGTGAGCATTGGTTAATGGTCACCATGTGACTGATGCAAGCTAGATCCTTTTATTTAGCCAAACTGTGATTAATAGTTAAATGTTATCGTTGAGGGGCACAGGCAGGACTCCACGTGCACACACACACATAAAAAATAATAAACAAATTGCTTCAAGAAAAGGGCCATTACCCATCAGGAAAGGGGCAGGTGCTCAAGCCCCCCCACCCCGCTGCACGTCCCTGACAGGTAGTTTGTATTAACAGGCACTATGTGGCCACTACATGAAACATATGAACACTGTAATTTTTTTTAAATATTAACAAGAAGAGTTTACCAGCCTCTGTGCTGTGGGACGTGCTCTCCCACAGCACAGAGGCACAGAGTGCTTCTCACTCAGCTTACTTTGGTGAAGGAACTGGCGAAATCTGGCTTGATGAAGTGTAAGGTAATAAAAATTATGGAAAATATTTTAGGTCAGTCTTCTCTAGTGTCATACAGAAACTTTATTATAATTAAAAGACTTTTCCTTTTCAAGAAAGTCTTAATAGAAGAATCATAATTACAGTATCTCACAAAACGAGTACACCTCTCACATTTTATAAATATTTTGTTATATCTTTTCATGGGACAACACTGAAGATATGACACTTTGATACAATGTAAAGTAGTCAGTGTATAGCTTGTACAACAGTATAAATTTGCTGTCCCCTCTAAATAACTCAACATATAGACATAAATGCCTAAACCGCTGGTAACAAAAGTGAGTACATCCCTAAGTGAAAATGTCCAAACTGTGCCCAAATGACGTCATGTGTCTTGGTGTCATGTGACTCATTACTTTTACGAGGTCTCAAGTACAAATGGGGAACAGATGTGTTGAATTTGGTGTTATTGCTCTCACGCTCTCCGATACTGTTCACTGGAAGTCTAACATGGCACATCATAGGAAAGTATTCTCTGAGGATCTGAAGAAAACAATTTTTCCTCCACATATATAAAGATTGCCTAGGCTATAAGAAGTTTGCCAGCACCCTGAAACTGAGCTGCAGCAATGGTGGTCAAGAGCATGCAGCAGTTTAACAGGACAAATTTCACTCAGAACAAAACCTAATGTATGTTCTATCCAAAACATATATTTTCAGGTGTGCCCATCAGATTGGCTGGAGCTGGGTCGACTCGGTGCTCTGGCAGAGTTGAAATCTATCACAACAACAGCCGGGGAACAGTCTGTGATGACGACTGGGACTTAATTGATGCTGAGATCTTTTGCAGAGAGTTAAACTGTGGGACGGCACTGAGTGCTCCTCACTCAGCTTACTTTGGTGAAGGAACTGGCGAAATCTGGCTTGATGAAGTGGACTGTTCAGGAAATGAAAGTTTCCTAATTGAGTGCCAGCACAGAGGATTTGGGAAGCATAACTGTAGTCATGGTGGGGATGCTGGTGTCATTTGTTCAGGTGAGTGACATCGTGAGGTCTATATATACTTGGATACTATAACTAATGATGCAAGGAACCCTGTCAGACTATATATTTAGACATTATTGAAACTTTTCTACACTTACCTTTTAATACAATGTTTTTTTTATTTGTAAGTTTTTAAATTTAGCATTCCAGCTGTTGTAAAATGATAAATGTCCATGTTAACAGGTACTTTAAGTATTCTAGCACTCAGCCAAACAGGAAGCACTCAAAATACTCTGATTAATAATTTCCCAAACAAAATTTGAAGATCCATTTTTTAAGAATGGCTTATTAATAGGTTAAAGAGAAGTATAAAGTAATTGATATCAGTGGTATTATTTACTAATTTAAAATTATATATACAACAGATCTTAAAATAAGGACAAACTATATCAGGGTTGGCACCAGAGCATTTGAACTGGATGAGTAAGCAACTTTGACAAGGGCAGATTTGGCTCAATCATTTTGTTATTCCTTTAAAAAAACATGCTGACACATCACACACGTTATTTCCAGAGGCTTTAAACTAACACACATTTGAATTTTGAAGAGTACTACAACAGTCTGTCCTCTACTATTACTAAACTCACACAATGGGCCACCTTTATTAGCTACACAGCAAATTTAAGAATAATCAATAGTCATAAACATAGTCCATCATAAATTACTTTCAAGGACACATGAGCGGTACTTTAAAATCTAACCTGCTGGTTACCACGACTGCTGCAGAAACTACTGTTAACCAAATAATTAAATTGAGCTTGCACTCTAATAATTTATTGGTGACATGGGTGGTCTTGTTTTTCATTAACAAACATGATTTAATGTAACTTGAAGTATATCAGTAGAGCTCAGCTGAGGGAGCACAGCGACTTTAATGGGCAGGTCTCGTCCCCGAGACCCATGTTTACAGGAAAATGTTTCCACTGAGGGGAAAATACTACTCTAACTACTAGCAACAGAAAAAAGGAGCTATATATAAAATTGTTGAGTCTTCAGAGTTGAGACTTTAGAAAACTTTCATTTCCACTTAAAGCAAGCTTTTTTGGAAAACCAGAAATGAAAGCAAAAAAAAAAACCTAAATCCATGCAGTACTGAGGTATGATGTGTTCTTCTCTTTTCAACATAAGACAGAGATTAACAAATTATTAAGTCTCAGACTTGGATTTAATTCTTTTCAGCGTTTGGGTGGTAATTTACTTTATTTTATTTATTTCTTCTGTTGTCAAGCTCTAAGTCAGTACTTTTATGTATTAAAATCACAGTAGAAGCTGATTATTATTTACTTGATTAGGGCCCTCAATTTTAAAGTTACAATTCAGGGTTGTGAGAGGGTCTATTTATCTTTTGATAGTAGGTCCATGATAAGGTCCCAGTAGCTTTGATGCCTAAATCTGGCCAAAGAGTGAATAAAAGCCAAACACATTTGTCATTGAACAAATAAGGTTCATGTATTAAAACAGAGTTTGTATATGTCCGTTTTTAGAAACACATGATTGATTTGGTTTAAATCTTTTTATATTATCAAACATAATGTGCAATCATGTGACAAACCAACTTCTACAAAGATAAATTAAAGTTAATTGACTTGATGTTAGTGATGTAGCAGATCAAAAGTATTGGTCAGGCTAGCAAAACACTGAATACATTAGCTTAATATCAGGCAGAAAAATGTTCTTTTTACCTTATTTCATCTTATTTTCCATTTTAATATCTGGAATCCCTGCAGAAACCCAGCATCTCTCTGACATCTCCAAGCGGAGGTCTGGTCTGGGGTCCTGAAGGTTCAGAGATCACCAGGGGTTACAGCTTTGTCTTCACCTGCCTTATGAACTTCAGCTCCTCTCCAGGCAGTTTCATTCTCATCTTCTCGGGCTCCAACATCACACACATCAAGACAGCTGTCAACAACTCGCCTTCCTTTAGTTTCCCTGCAGCTGAGTATGGACACCAGGGCAACTACAGCTGTGTGTACGACAGCAATGCTGTCAAGGAAATTCACCTCTCTGGAGGCAGAACCGATTTATCTGTGAACCAGAGGGACACTACAGACCGTATTTACATTGCCACATGTTGATGCTGAAATCATTAGCAGTATTTGTGGTCATCCATTTATATCATCCATCATGTAGCCATCAGCAGGGATCACCTTTCCGAGATAGAGCACCTCATTTCTGAACAGGTCCCATTTGTCTGGTCTTAGTTTAGATGCTTGAGAACATATCCTCAACACATCATCTAAGTATGGATTACATATTTTGTCTCTGAGGCCTGCTTCCATACTATACTGAAAAGCTCAGGGTGCATTTGTGAGGCCAAACACAATCCTGTTTGATTCATACCACATCCATGGTGTTTTAAAGGTTGTGAATTTTTTTTAATCTTCACTGATGCTATCCTGATAGTAAGTTTTAGCTACACTGAACCATGAATGTGTGGTATGGGGTACTTATTGGATTTGCGTTTTTAGGTTTTCATTTTTGTGTCTGACCAGGGGATCCTACAGTTCGCCCTTTGAATCACTCTGAGTCTTTTCTGTGGTTAAGAGTGGAGTCTGAATGCTGTCAACCACTACTGAATCAACTTGGTGTTCTTTTATGTACACCAGGTAACAGCCTAACCTCCTCCTATTAGTGTTCCAGCTGGCAGCCTATTGTCTCTAACTCTGTTTAAGTTAATATATATGACTTGTAAAATGAGCATGTATATTCTAAGTCTATTTAAACATCTTTTTTGTTGTTTTACTGATTTTATAAATGTATAAATCCAGCAAATTCAGTGCTGGCAAACATTGGCCTTCATTTCTACAACAAGGTACTGTTCATCAGAGTCAATGAATGCATATTTACCTGGAAGAAAAGAATAGGAGCACAGTGGAAACAGGCATTTGTGTCTCTCCAGGTCACCACAAGGCAGAATTCAAAGCAAAAGGAGAACACAGAGATGCTTGTTTTTAGAGCAGAAGGGGCGACTGA
>NW_005187782.1:324874-326903 GCF_000239375.1 Pundamilia nyererei | reverse complement strand
TGTGTGTAATGTGTTGATTAATAAAATAATTTCTGTGTTGTTCTCCCTTTTGGTTTTTTAGTTCCTGTTAACGTTTCCTTCCTGTCCTCTCAGTCTTATCTCTGTATTTTGGCTTTTAGTGTCTCCCATGTTGAGTCAGTCTTTTATGTCTGTTTACACTTTGTCTGTGTCAAGCTTGCACGACTAAGACATCCTGGTTTTTGTATTAATTACTTCCATTTTATATTTTGATAGTATATTATCTTGTGTGCATTATGTTTAGTTTTGCTTCCCCTGTCTGCACTTCCCTTATCACCCAGGCATGCTGCGTTTGTGTGTGTGTTCTGTAGTTATGTGTTTATTTTCCTTTGGTACTTTACGTTATGCCTTGTTATTTTGTCTTTCAGCCTAAATACAAAGTTCGCGTTTTGTTTATCACTATCACACAGCACATGACAGACCCTGGCATCACCACACCAAACATAGTAAGATTAGCAGTGCATTTTATGAAAAAACTGCAGCACTTGTTTCTCAGTTTTCACACTTTACAAAGCTTGTTTGTTAGTTCATCACAGGGTGACTGTGGGTAAGTGTCATTTTTGTTCTGAGCACCATCTTTGTGCCACTGTTTCTCCAAACTCAGGTCGCTCACAGAGGATCTAAAACACAGACTGTTGTACTCAACATTTGTTAGAGAAAAAAAGTTTTTTTTTACACTTATCTAAAGTGCAGAAGAAACTTCAGTGGACATTCTTTAACTGTTTATTGATTTATATCATTCCACAATTATATAGTGACATAAGTTAGTTTAGACTTGGATATTGCTACACTGTAGCTAATAGCTGTCTAAAGGCCTGAAATGTTTACACTGATAGGGCATGTGTAAACATTCACTAAACAGAGATGTTTTAACCAATATTTAATTAAATTTATTGCATTTGATCTTTTAAAGCATTTTCCTTAATTATGACTGCTGATAGAGGTTATTATGTGAGATATTATTTACAGTTAAAGGTGGTGGTATGGACAGTGATTCGGGAAAAATGGCAATCGCTCTATGTGTAGTTAGGAGTGTGATTCCCACTGCGCTGTCAGCAGCAGGGTCCGGGGGAGGAGCTGAAGTGGTGACGATTAGCAGGCTGCTTTTCCCAGGCAGACGTGGCAGTCTCTACTGCAAAAAAATAAACGCAGATAAGCAAGGTGAGAAACTGGGTGATCTACTGCTGTAAAGGACTTTTAACAGATTCAGTTACACTGCATGTTGTTTATGTATGAATGAGTAATAGTGAGCTTTGTACGTCTTTAACACCGGTTAACACAATGAAACGTGACGGGAGCAGCAACAGCTGAAACAGCTGCAGAGGACGGTGGGAGGAAAAGGAGGGGCCGCCACCGAAGACAGAGGACGGTGATAACCCGAAACGAAGGTTCACAGAACGTCCTCCACACTGTGGTCTTTATCAAAAGCAAAAGTTTCCTTTCTCTACTTGAGCACTTTTCTGACACTTTGCTACTTTTTATTCCTCCAATTTCACACAAAGATCTCAACTTTCTACTCCTTACATTTTCCAAACCGGTTCATTATTGTCATTATTAATTATTTCACTCCTTTCTGGACTACAGGATTTTTTTCTTCTTTTTATACATTTAACAGGAACATCATGTGATTAATAAATTCATTTAACCCTCTGATGCATGAATTATGAAAGCCTTGGTCAAGATTTTTTTCTTAAGTGCTTTTATTCTTCTCAGGACATGAAAAAAAATGTTCAACTCTTTTTTTTCCAAAAATATGTTTTTTTATAAAGTTATAAACTTGTCCACTCCAGTGGACTACATGCGCCTGAGCACTTAGCATGAAATACTGTGAACTTACTGTAAAAATTAATTACTTGTGTTCTATTGTAAATATACAAACACTTGTTTGCTTGTATCCTTTGAAAAACATCTCAGCAATTTTTTTGGAACTTTCAACTCATAAGGCCCCAATGTTTAGACGTAAATAACAAAACCAATCAACAGTCCTAGCTGTGAATCCTACACCTGAATA
>NW_005187782.1:321097-323587 GCF_000239375.1 Pundamilia nyererei | reverse complement strand
CTCAATGGAGCATGGCAGCAGAGAGCACTCTAGAGGCTAATATGCAGTTCCACCATAGAAACCAATTCATTAAAGAGATATGTACGTTTTAGTAGCTGTCCACTCCAGTGACCACTATGCATCAGAGGGTTAAAGGATGTGGGGGCAAGTCCATGCAGAACATTATATGTCAGACAGGCGTACATATTGTCATCACCTCGAGCACAGTAGATTGTTCAAATTGATGGCATGGGTATATCTCCTAAAAATCTTGGATCAGTTTATTCTGTGTGACCCTGTGTTTTTGTTGGTGTATCACACACACTGCTGCGAAAAGCAATTTTCCTCCTTCATGATTTCTCCTCTTTTGCTTTTTTTGTGCATATTTGTGACACTTTAATGCTTCAGATCATCGATTTTAGGCCCATATTTTAAAGATTTTATAGTTTAAAGTGTGGCTTCCAATTTAGTCCTCAGAAACATTCATGAAATTAGTTAAGATTTAAAACTGTCGAAACAGAGACAATTCTCTGGTTGCATTTCTTTCCACTGCCACTATAAAAGGATTGACTTCCTTTCTCATTCAGATCATCTTCCCAAATGTTAAACTGTGAGTCCTTGCTAATACTTTTTAGGCTAATGTAGGAGTGCTTAAAATTATGAGCGCTTAACCTCAAGAATGTATCATCTGTGTCAATATTACTTTTTAATCACCAGATGGAGACAGTGTGTGTGTTTCTGTGGATGATGGTAGGGTTGGTGCAAATTTGCTTATAATGAATCAATATGTATCCGAGAGTCACTAGATTACTGAGCAGTTTTATTTTTATTTTAAAAAACTGATTTTTTTAATGATGTGGTGAGCTCCAGTCTTTAGAGCTGCTCGTGTCAAAGCCCCGTGGATGAATTTTTAAAAAAAATTCAAAACGAAAGAGGAAGTGTTTTGGGAGGATAAACCAAATGTGAAGTGTTTTTTGTACACTGTAGTTTTTTGTTGACTTTACTGTCTTCTGGTTCCCATAAATGACACGATCAGCCTCTTTTTTTCAGTCATGGGGTGCAGACAGCAGAGAGTGCTTCAGTTTTTGACCTTCGGTAAGACATACTTTTGTAATGCTTTTGTAGAGAGACAGTTTGGGTCTTTGAGGTTTACCTTTCAGTGCAAATATTGATCACTTTAGATAAATGACTACAGATGTATGTGCTTAGTTTACACAATAAGCAATGTCATTTTGTTCCTTCCAAAAGTTTCTTGCCTCTTGGCCTTCACTTCATCTGCTGCAGGTCAGTTTGCTCTTGTGTGTGAAATTTTTTAATTCTTTTCAAATGTAGGAAAGTATTAAATATAGTTTATATTATGTGCTGATAGGACAGATCAGACTAGCTGGGTCTGGATCCACTCAGTGCTCTGGAAGAGTTGAAATCTATCACAGTGGCTCCTGGGGAACAGTCTGTGATGATACCTGGGACTTGAATGATGCTAAGGTGGTCTGTAGACAGCGGGGCTGTGGGATAGCAGAGAGTGCCACTTCATCTGCTCAATTCGGTCCAGGAAGTGGACAAATCTGGCTTGATAATGTGGCCTGTTCAGGAAGTGAGCATTATCTCACTGAGTGTCAGCACAATGGATTTGGGACACATGACTGTGGACATGGTGAGGATGCTGGTGTTGTTTGCTCAGGTGAGAAATACTTTAGGTAATTTATGCTGAATAAATGTAACTGTGTATTTTAATAGCTAGTCACGAAACTGATTGTCATCCTTTGCAACTTGCTTTTGTACTTAAAGAGTGAATGTGATTATTGCCATGACTAAGAAACCAAAAAAATAATAAGTGCAGGTGCTCTGTCTTTTCTTGGTAATATTTTGTCTGTGTTCTGTCGCTAGCACCTCAGATTAGGTTCGCTGGGTCTACTTCATGTTCAGGAAGAGTAGAATTCTACTACAACAGTGAGTGGGGAACGGTCTGTGATGATAACTGGAACTTAAGTGATGCTAAGGTGGTCTGTAGACAGCTGGGCTGTGGGGCAGCATTGGAGGCCACTTCATCTGCTCGCTTCGGTCAAGGAAGTGGAAAAATCTGGCTTGATAATGTGGCCTGTTCAGGAAGTGAGAGTTCTCTAACTGAGTGTGGACACAATGGATTTGGGAAACACGACTGTAGCCATGGTGAGGATGCTGGTGTCGTCTGTTCAGGTGAGAAGTGTTTGTTATACTCTTATCAAAACATAGATAAAAATGTGCTAAATTAATAAATAATACATTTTGAACTCTTTATTTATTAAGCACACTCATTAAGCGTTCTGAGTGGTGGAAGAAAGTAGATCATCAATCATTGTTTAAAATAACCAGCTGTTCCTCTTTTGGCAGCAATAACTTCAACTTCATGCCAGCCCCTTTCTAAGTTCTGATCTCTGTGTCAGATACAGTGGGGCAAAAAAGTATTTAGTCAGCCACCGATTGTGCAAGTTCCCCCACTTAAAATGATGACAGAGGTCAGTAATTTGCACC
>NW_005187782.1:318346-318866 GCF_000239375.1 Pundamilia nyererei | reverse complement strand
TTAATGATGTGCGGATATGTCTAAAGTTCTGTATATTAACATTTACAGTTTTCACTACTTTTTTAATGTGTTTTTTAAAGGATAATTTAGAGTCTTAAGTAGCACTCCCAAATACTTACAGCATCCATGCCCAAATATGGTACCACATGATCTTATCAATACTTGATATTTATAGTTGCAGTATGGTGCTGTTTTTTCTCAGTAATCTTCATGCAGCAACTTCCCTCTTGGTTTCCTGCTATGGACCGCATGCCTGTTCAGTTATTTGTATTTAAAAAACACATTAACAGCGGTGCTTAGCAACAGAACTAATTCGCTTGAATTAGCTCTAACTTGAACAAAGAGGTTAAAGTGATTTTTGGAGGTGGAAAATCTAAGAGAAGATGCACCATAAGGAAAGAAATCACTGAGAAACAAGAGCACGTGGAGACCACAACTCCTCCGAAGGGCAAGAACTATACAAAAACCTGTTTTAGTGTTTTAAGATGTTCCTATGAGAACATGCTAATAACATCCTGTT
>NW_005187782.1:301796-303256 GCF_000239375.1 Pundamilia nyererei | reverse complement strand
TTAATTAATTAATTCCAATTTTAATTAATTATTGCCACATTTAATTCATTATTTAATGGTGTATTTAATTAATTCATTATGGCAGTCCTGGTGTTCCATAGACCCCAACCTATCATGTGATTTCCTGAGGTCAGATGGCCCAGGATGTGAGTGGGCATTAAGGCGTCTTGGAAGGGATCTCAGATGGCAGAAAGTTGGTGTCGTAAACCACCGCCTGTGTTCAAAGATGGTCATTCACAATACACATATGGCTTCTTTCACTCCTCTTTCATACTATCTGTCTTCTGTGTCCAAAATGTGAACATTGGTGTCCTAAAAGAGTGACCTTTGTACTTTAGATGCAGATGGACTGCTGAGTCTTGTCCCGTCAAGGTGGCTCTTCTATGTTGTGCCATGTGTTTATTAAGTGGCTATTTGGTCTCTCCAATGTAGAGGTCTGGGCATTCGTCACTACCCTTTACAGCATATACTATGTTGCTAAGTTTGTGTTTAGGAGTTCTGTCTTTGGGATGAACCAGTTTTTGTCTGAGCGTGTGGCTGGGTCTGAAGTACACTGGGATGTCATGCTTGGAGAAAACTCTCCTGTGTTTTTCTGATAAACTGGCAACATAGGGGATGACAATGTTTTTGCATTTGTCTTTCTGATCCTCAAGAGTTGGTGTCTAATCTTCTTTTCTGTGCCTCGTTGCTGACTTTATGAAAGCCCAGTTAGGATAACCACATGTTTTAAGAGCCTCCTTTACATGTGCGTATTCCCTCTTTTTTCCTTCAGGCTTAGAGGGAACATTTTTTGCCCAGTGGTGTAGGGTCCTGATTATTTCAAGTCTGTGTTCCAGAGGGTGATGGGAGTCAAAGAGGAGGTACTGGTCCGTGTGTGTGGGCTTCTGGTAAACTTCAACATTGAGGTCCGGCACAGTCCAGGAAAGGCAAACAGTTATCCTTTGTGTCTTCCCTGGTGAACTTGATGTTTTTAGCCACAGCGTTGATGTGTGCAGTGAAGGATTCTACTTCTTGGGTCTTGATATTGACCCATGTGTCGTCCACATATCTGTACCAGCGGCTAGATACTCTCCCGTTAAAACAGCCAAGAGCCTTTCTTTCCATCATATAAAGGTTGGCTACAATAGGTGACACCGGGGAGCCCATGGCACATCCATGTTTTTGTCTGTAAAAACCGTTGTTGTATTTACAATATGTGGTGGTAAGGCAGAGGTCTAACAGTGTGCAAATCTGGTCGGGGGTAAAGCTGTTTCTGTCTTCCAAGAAGCTGTCTTCTTGTAGTTGTTTTCTGTCAGTCTCCACTGTGTCCAGAGTAGGGATGGGTATCGTTTAGGTTTTATCTGATATCGGTGCCAAATCGGTACTTTTGAAACGGTGCCGGTGCTCAAACCGGTGCTTAAAGAATGGAGAACATAAAATTGGTCCAAAAACCTCTCATGTTCAGCTGTTTTTTGTAAAAA
>NW_005187782.1:291482-301061 GCF_000239375.1 Pundamilia nyererei | reverse complement strand
TCAGGAAAAAAAAGCACCGAAATAAAGCACCGAAATGTGCGCTGCTTTTCGGTCTGGTTACTACCGTTTATGTCAGAACCGGTGCCATGATGGCACCGGACACCGGTACCCATCCCTAGTCCAGAGGCAGTACCTCCTCTTTGACTCCACCATCCTCTGGAATGTTTGTGTAATGTATGTTGGTCAGAAGGGCTCCAATTTCACTGCAGGCAACTGCAAGTGACAAATAAAGGCTTCATTCATTCCTTCATTCACCGCCACCCACTGACATGAAAGGGTAATTACTCTACCAGTCACTGCGTTGAAAGGACAGATGCCCAACAATGATTTTATTATTTGTAGCAATTATTAAATTGTATTTTTTGGACCAATTAATTGAAATTAAATAATTTCCCACGGCACACCTGGTGATCTCTCACGGCACAACTCTGTGCCACGGCACAGTGGTTGGGAAACACTGCTCTAGATTAGCAACTTAACTAAGACGTAACTCATTACACCAGGGAAGTTTTTCATCAAACTGATCGAATGCTGTCCTTCTAGTGTCTTTGATGCTGCTGTTGTCCTCGGTAGCTGTTGGAATCCTGCTGCTGCTCCTGCTGCTGCTGTTAGTGGTTCTCATCAGGAGAAGACAACGACGAGCCAAGGAGCCTCTAGCTTTCATCCACAGTCAAAGTGTGTGCTCACAAATTTTAGGCAATTATTCATCAGATAGTTTGACTACATATTGACATTGTTTTCCCTTACTTGTGTTTCAGTTGTTGACCAAGTCGGGAATGCTTACCAGTGGGGAGACAGTGAGGGTGATGAAGACGATGCGCAGGACTATGTGAATGTTGATCTAATGGACACTAATGTAAAAATGAAAGGGGGAGCTGCAGGAGTGGATGAAGAGGGAAGCAATGACTATGAGGAGCCAGTGTGTAATGATGATCATGATTACAAGAAAGCAGGCCCCAATTGCATGAAGGCCTATGTGAGTGTAAGTGATCACAGAGAAGATGAAGATGATGTAACTAGTGATGAAGAAGACAACTATGAGAATGTATCCCCACCCTCGCTGTATGTATCACCACCACCACCACCAGGTGTAGATAATGATGATGAAGAAGAAACTAGTGATGAAGAGGACAACTATGAGAATGTATCCCCACCCTCGCTTGGTGTACATAATGATGAAGAAGAAGAAAGTAGTGATGATGAAGAGGACAACTATGAGAATGTATCTTGACTATCAGCAGTTCATCATCATTGATAATAACTTGACCTAAAATACAACTGCAACCAAAAAATCTTTTGGCCAATAGGTTTAATTAGTTAGCTTGGTTTCCCGTAATTGTAACATACTACATAATATAAAAATATATAGATGCCTTTTATATAGATATAAAAGGTAGACTTGCCTTCTGGGTCTGAAAGGTGATGCCATTGTGGAAGCCACTTAGACATGAATTTTGTTTCTAATGGCCAACAGGAGGAGACTGCTTTTGTTGCAAAGGTGCGATCTTGTATGGAGGTCTGTGGCTTCCTTGCTGTTTGACCTCATGACCTTAAAACCTTTCTGATGTGTTTATGGCCTCAATTGCTAGGTTCAAGTTTAAAATACTGAACACACATGACTTTGTAAATAATCATGTACATTAGAGTCAAAACAAGGGTAAAGCAGGGTAATCTTTATCATGAGATTCACAAGTTGCTTGCTTCTGATTGGGCTCAGTTTCTCAGTCAGATCTGCAACATGTTCATGGTGCCCAGTTTTAAAACACCCAGACCAAAATGGCAAAATAGCTCAGCTTGAGGCTTCGCAGTAGGTGATGTCGGCCATGGGTGGGTTTATGCATACTTTATAAACAGTGTTGGGAAGGTTATTTTTAAAATGTATTCCATTACAGAATACAGAATACATGCCCTAAAATGTATTCTGTAACGTATTCCGTTACGTTACTCAATGACAGTAACGTATTCTGAATACTTTGAATTACTTAATATATTATCATGCTTTTTACAACAACGTGAATGTACTATTGCTGTGTGATTTATTACTATTACTGAAGGTCCGCGACTCCGAACTGTAGTAAAGGGACCTCTGACTAATACGGCGGGGTCCCTGTCGGCTTGTAGCCGAAAAATAGCTTTACTTTGTTGTGTGGGTCAACTTTTCTTGCAAGAGACAGAGAGAGGCGTTGAAAGGCTGCTCCAACGGAACTTATTGTTTTCGGAGGAAAACACGAACACGGTGTACAGTCGAGTCTTAATAGCTTACTTACAACTGGGCTCGTCAGGCTCTCTTCTTGGCTGCAGTGGTTATTATTATATTTACATGCTTCCAGCTCCCGTTTTTCCTCGATGACAACTCGTACCTTTCCACTCCCCTTTTTCTCCCTCCTGGCGCTCACAGACACATAACGTGTATGGCAGTCCATTCTCCCTGCAGCACGGACTACACTGCCCATGATGCTACATTCTTTAGAGCTATGCTTGTAGCATTCTGCCTGTTAGCTTAGCACAACAACAACGAAAAGGCGCTCTCTCACCCAGGAAACACACAGTCGCAGAGAGAGAGAGAGCGTCTCCCTGTAACCATAGCAACCGTAACGCTGCCGCCTGGAACAAAAGAACGTAGCTGTCAAACAAAACCCAAACAGTCCTGACCCGCGACAATATGAAACAGGAAAGTACCGCAGTGTAATCCATTTATTTCAACAAAGTAACTGTATTCTGAATACCACCTTTTTAAACGGTAACTGTAACGGAATACAGTTACTCATATTTTGTATTTTAAATACGTAACGGCGGTACATGTATTCCGTTACTCCCCAACACTGTTTATAAACATTCTAAGATGATCCCTTAAAACTGTCTTCTAATGTTAAAATTTTAGAATTTCAACAATTTGAATATTTTCTATGTAGTGTAAGAATTTATTAGCTGCCCTAAATATTAAATTCACCTGTTCTAGCTTTTTAGCCATGACTGTGAAGATCTCAACATCAAAAACCTGTTTTAGCCTTTTTTTCTATTCTTTGTATAACCTCAGTTAAGCTTATTGGCCTGAAATTTGCAGAAACCCTTGATTTACAAACAAAGCTTAATAGACCAAAAAACTCTATATCTTAATCCAGCTGTTGCTTGCTGTACTCATCCTGTAATTTTTTGTTATATTTTTTGATTTCCAACATGATGTATTTGCACAAGTAACACGAATGTGTACTTCAGATGTCCGTGTACATATTTAGTATAGTCCTGGTGACAAGGTGTCAAATTTGATTCTGGAGAGGTAAATACAGTATATTTGTATGAACAGATAATGCATATTTTTATATTCAAACTCATGTAAGTTTTTTTTAAACTTAATGTAAAGCAGTCACACAAACTTTATCTTTGTTGATCTTATCAAAACACATATTTAGCACCTTGTATCAACGATTTAGATGACAAGATGATTTCACCCTCATTTATGTCCTTACAGTCGACCTCTGGTATTCGCAGAGGTTACGGACCACAGCCACCCTCAAATACAAATTCTCTATTTGTTATGAGTGCTCAGCTATGAGCAGCTGCTGAGGTCCGTTCTCAGTTTTTAGTCAATTTCTGATGAAGGAAAAAATAAGATACCATGTACACGGTTAGCATAAAGACTGCCAGTGTGAGGTAACGGTTAACCTGTGATTACAGAGAACAACAACTAACATGATTGAACATTTTTTGTTTAAACTAATAACAGCACATGGTCATTATAGCTGTCTCACATTAAGAAGGTCCTGGGTTTGAATCTTGGTGGTGTTGTCATGTTCTTGTTGTGTTTGCATTGATTCTCTTCAGGTTTTCTAGCTTCCCCGTACAGTTCAAAAACATACATGGGCTTTGGTAAATGGGTGATTCTGAATTGGCAGAAGGTATGAGTGTGTCTGGTTGTCTGGATCTCTATAACAGACTGATGATCTGTCTGGGGTTTACCCCACTATTTGCCCTATGACACCTGGCATGATTGTACTTATCTGAAGATTGGTGGTTCGATACCTGGCTGCTTCAGTCTGCATGCCAAATATCTTTGGGCAAGATGCTAACCACAAGTGGCTCCCTGATACATCTACTGGAGTATGAATGTGTGGGAATATTAAATAGAAAGCCCTCAAGCATAGAAAAAAGCACTGGGGTGAATAGCTGAGTTAGGCATGTTGTTTAAAGTGCTTTGAATTACTCAGGGAAAGTACAAAAGCACTATATGTCAGTCCTTGGGTGGAACATTTTCTGCAGGTGGAAGCGTATTAAATAATAATTTTGAACTTCACTGTAAAATCATGACCTTGATATGACTTGATGATACAGCTGATGATACAGCAACACGGTTGAAAATAGTTAATGAATGCACACATCACACATTCACACATCCAGTTTAAAGTGCTGCTAGAATAAGTGAGAAAGAAGCAAGTCAGTCTGCAGTGTTTGAAGCACCAGAATGACTCTGAGAAAAGACTTACGGACCTTTTGTCACATTGAGGAGACAGAACAGAAGGACAGAAATTGCCATTCACTAGTTTGACCAGCCAGAATGGGTCTGGTCTTAAGAAGAACTTGGATGGACTGAGAGTCATCAAGATGCCCTAAACCAGTTGACAAACTATCTAACACAGGCACCCATTCTAGATTACCATGATTTTTCAGAGCCCTTTGTACCCCACCTCACAGCAGTGCCTGGAAGCTGTTTTATCAGAAACAAGCAGCCAAGATGAAGGTGTTACGCCCCTAGTCTAGGCGTATAGAGACGCACATAAGGTTGGAGGAGAGAGAGGCAAGTACCTGCCCTGGTTCCCAAGCCAAACATTCGAAACCAGTTATGAGTAAAAAAGGTGATTTTATTTAATGTCAGGAAGCAACCCAGGCTAAAATAATAAACAAAACCACCTAAGTCACACTAGAGGAAACTAACTAAACCCTAAGATAGAAACAAAACAAACAAATGACAATACTATCCCTCACTTCCTAGCCCACAAAACAGGAGAAAACTGTTCGAAAGAAAAAGGCGGCTCACCCCTTCCGCTTCAGCCTATGCATACATAAGCACTGAGTTTACACCAGTGGCGGCTCTGACAGAGCACGTTTACACAGATACCAAGAAATGCAAAAAGTTGGAAACCAGGGCTGGTTCTGCTTCTGCTTTTAAAACTGCTCGCTCGTTTCTCTCTCTCCCGGGAGCTGTCAGAGCGGCTTTTTGAACGCAGTCACCTGTTCCACGGTCCAATCAGCAGCTCACTACTCTTCATTAGGGGAAGGACCTGCACAGGGTCTTAAGCACAGCACAGACACAGAAACAAAGCAGCTCATACAGACTTCTTATGGCCACAGTCGTAACAGAAGGTCATTGCATATAATGCAAGGACATTAGTATCCCTTGAGAAAAATTATCATATGCATTCTGGAAAGCTCCTTTCTTCCTCCGTAACCACAGGGAATCTGAGTTAGTCATGAGAGTTACCCCGTCATCGGTTGCTTCACAAAACCAACAACTACTTACCAAAAGCTCGTGTCGTAATTTTACTTTTTACTTTCCAAATATAACATTGCTGGGAGATTTTAATAGCCACATGGACAGAGCATCAAATTAATTAAAAAATGTTTTTATATTTCCTATCTGGAGAATTTTGGCTTAGACTAATAAATACATGTTCCCACACACTCCAAAGGACATACTTTAGACCTTATCTGTTGTACTGGAGTCTGAGCGATGAACTATGCTGTATCAGACAAATCTTTTTCAGATCATAATTTAGTTTCATTCGGTGTTGGTTTCCAACTGTACAAAGGTAATCTAACATGCTTTCTTAATTTTAGAAACATTACAGGCATTGATTTATCAGTTCTTTCCCCTTGCATTGATAATTTAATGGCCATAGATGCTTCAGCTTCCACAAATGACTTGGTATCTCACTATAACAATGGATTTGTCAAACTCTTAGATACCTTGGCTCCTCAGAAAACTCAAACTTTTCCTTCCCCCATTCTGTCCCTTGATATTCATTTGAATTTTGCCAGCTTAAAGCTATTGGCCATCGCCTGGAATGTCTCTTCAGAAAAACTCGACTTACTATTCATAAGGACATGTATCTCAGTCATAAACAACACAATAGGAAAGAAGCTATTTCTCATGCTAAATGTGCTTGCTACACTACTATTATTCTGTGAGCTGAAGGAAACACTTGTACTAGATATCGTTACCATATACGTTCACTCTCTGCTGCAGTCTGTAATGAATTTATGGGGCTTTTTAAATACCAAAATTGCAAATCTTCATCAATAATTGTCCTCTTCTTTTGATATAATTAACTGTCAACTTTATTCTAACTTGGTTTTAGACTATTGTTAGCTTGAAAAACGTTATAGTTGGGGTTTTTTGTTTACTTTATTTAATTGTGTAAGGTGTGTAAGATGACCTCGAGGATCCCTTAGAAAACTCTAGAAATTTCTATAGCAGAAAGTGAAAAACAAAAACTTTTCCTATTTTCACAAAGTTACAGAGGTTTTATTAGAGACACATTTTTGGGAACAAAAACTAAGAAAAAACAACACTGTACACGACTGGTTTGTAATAAGCAAACGAATAATGCCAAAAATAGAGATTATTGATGGGAAACTGGTATCAAAACACACTGAGAGTTAGAGCTGTAGAGGAAGTGCCAAACTGCCAAAGTAAGAGGGAATTCATTACATTTTTTTCAAAGGTGAAAATTGTTGTTTTTTGTTTTGTAATTGTTTATTCCTTAATTACTTTGTGGAGTATGAGTGGCCATAAGGGAACTTTTTATCAGTAGTAAAAACTGTAAAACCTATAAATATACAGTAAAATGTTCAAAATGTATGCTTGTGCTTGTTTGTGGTGAGCAGCAGATCAAACAAGTTAGGAATTATAAATGGCTTTAAGCACACATTCAGACCTGTGAGACTCATTCAGACACTCAGACACTGAGCCACAGCTCTGTGCTACATGTACAGTGAAAAATGGAGACTGGCCATCTTTTGGATTTATTTAAGCGTCTTTGATGAATTTACTGCAATTGCACTTTGTTTGTGTAACTTGTGTTGAGTTGCTTCAAAAAGCAGAACATCTGTGTGCAACCAATGTCGACTACTTAATTTATGTAAATCTAACATCTTGTCTGTTTTTCAGTGCACACGTTTCTGCATCTTTGTATATAGTTTATTTTATGTTATATAAAATATACAGGTGAGCCGTATGTTTGACACCTCTGGTATAGTGGTTTCCATATTCAGCTAAAAAAGGTGAAGGTCCTCAGTACACATTACTGAGTAAAATGTTTAAAATTACTTTTACAATTTTAAAATAAATTTTAAATTAAGCACACAAAATCGACAACGCACGATATGCTTTGAGGCAGCATCCAAGGAAGATGGTGTGTGTCTGTGCACACCTGTGTGCGTTAGCGCGCTTGTATTCCAAAGATTTCTCCATATAATTATCTGAAAGTAAATGTGGGGAGCCATAGCCCTCCGAAAGGGCCCTGACCGAGCCATGGGCGCCAGGCCCTGCCAAGCAACCACCGGGAGTGAGCACCATGCACCCAGCCCCGGACACCGAAAACCACCAATGCACCAAGGGTTGAGGGTATCAGCCATTGGCAGGGAGTGTAGTGGGGGGAGATAGGCCCCCACACATAGGGGAGCCTGAGATGTTCCCAGAGAGGTGGAGTCTAAGACTTGACCTGACACATAGACACTCCCAGAGGGTCAATCCAGCCCCAGACCCAGGAAATGTTTGCTGTGGAGTGGAGACAAGCAGACCACCCCCGGTCCTGCAGCAGGGAGGCCCAGCATTCCAAGTGCATTAAAAACATGGGGGGACATGGTACTCTCTACCAGAAAGCAGCTGATGTTAGCATGCGTCTGGTGGCCATGGAGCCCAGTCCGACAAAGGGACATGGGCCCATCCTCCTATAGGCCCACCACCTGCAGGAGGCGCCGTAGGGGTCGGGTGCAATGTGTGTCAGGTGGCGGCCAAGAACGGAGGCCCTGGTGAGCCGATCCCCGGCTATATTTAAAACTAAACCAAACTAAATGAAACCTATGTTGTGATCACAAATGGACATCCATGTTTTTTTGTTTGTTTGTTTTTAATCAATTCCACATTGTTATTTTTGAGAGCCAAGCTTGTGCTCCTTTCATCTGCTAAACTAGCCTTATCTGCTTTGTACACCTAGTGGAGAGAGTGGACAGTTTCCGGTACCAGGGGTCTCCACATCACTCAGGACCTATCATGGACCTGTCACATTAACACCCTGGTTAAGAAAGCCTGCCAGTGTCTCTTCTTCCCCAGAAGACTTAGGTGCTTAAGAAGTTCTACTCCTGCACCATCGAGAGCATCCTGAAACATCTGCACCTGGTTTGGGAACAGCACCAAGCAGGACAGACGAGATCTGCAAAGAGTGATGCACTCGGCCGAATGCATCCAATCAATCAGCGCTTTCTGACCTTCTGTCCATCTACACCAAGTGGTGCAAGAACAAAGCCAGGAAGATCATGATGGGCCTCTCCCATCCCAACAATGGACTCTTCTCACTGTTGAGGTCTGGGAAGCGCTTCTGCTCCCTTAAGGCCAAAACAGAGTGAAAGAGGAGTTTTGTCCCCCAGGCTATTTGGGACTTGAACCAGGTGTAGGACTGGACTCTCATACATCACATCACCGCACACACTCTGTTTATTTGCACACTTCTTATAATCTCTCTCTTAAATCATTATTTGCACATTCTTTTTTACTGTAAATTTCTAAGGTAAAATCTGTAAATTTTGTCATTATCTGTAAATTCTTTACTGTCGTTTAATGGGCATTGCACAGCAATAAGCATTTCTCCACATATCGTATTGTGTGTGTGTGTGTGTGTGCGTGTGACAAATAACATTTGAATTTGAATTTGATCAAGGCTGTCTATCCCACTTGCTTCCACATAACACACCTGCTGCATCAAAGCCTTTTCTGGTCTAATTGCAAGCCAGCTTACACTGACATGCATGCACAAGTCTGACTTATTTCAGTGATTTCACAAAGCTTATCTTCAACTTGGACCTCAAAAGGATGTGTATTGTGCAGGGCCGTGCAGAGAGGTTTAAAGGGGCGGGTGCTCAAAGTTAAAAAGGGGCACATTGAACCAGGCTGAATAACAACAACACACATTCATCAAGAATCTAATATGGGAAGGGCAGGGCTGTGTTTATCTGAGACTGTAGACATTAAAAAGTCCACAGGAGAGATGGTAGCTGATTAAACAAGTGTCATGATATAATAACAAAATGCAAAGATTGGTGACAGCGCTTGGAACCATAAGGCAACAAAAAACTGTGAGAAATAATTTAGGCTCTGCCTGTGAATCACTCTTTGCTTCTCTTCTTCCTTCCATCGCATCATTTCATATATCACTCTCCACTTGCTGTCTATCTGAGAACAAGGCACAACTTGCTATTGCAATAAACTATAATCTAATTATCCACACCTAACAACTCTTGCACTTAATCTATAATAAAATGATGACAGAAACATGTTATAGCACTGCCTTTAGTAGCCTCACACAG
>NW_005187782.1:282826-290856 GCF_000239375.1 Pundamilia nyererei | reverse complement strand
AAATTTCTGGTAAAAAAATCGTTTTGTTGGACGTAATTTAAAGATTCAAAGGAATTTCAAACGTCCAGTTTTCATTTAGGGATGGCGCGCCTCTTGTGTTTGTAGCCCCGTGGAAAGATGAAAAGTGTGAAAAATCTCTCAAAACTCCGCGAGCACATAAACCGTGATGTGAACATAAACAGTGTCTGAAATAATTTTTAGAGACGAGTAAGCTCGTGAAGGTCTTTGAAAGTGAGACTGATGACTGATTGAACTATTTGATTTGTGGAGCTGCATGTGTGGACTGTTGCACGCATTTCTGAGTACGCGGAATTACACACAAATCATTGTGCGCGCGCATATGTAAATCTTAGTTTACACTTGTGGGTAATATCGTAACCATTTTCCAATCTTTTGAGACGAACTATCTCCCGATAGAAGGGCCTGAGACGGGAGATACGCGCTTTGATCGACACTTTTGGCAACGAATGGCGATAGTGAAACTAAATTGATTTCATTGATCATATTTGTACTCACGGCTGGCAGCAGAAAGCAGAATGATAACATTCAGTCAGAAGTATAGATGGGATTGTTTTTTTGCTGGACAAAGTGTGTTAACTTCAGACTTTAATTCTGCATAGTTTTAATGCCCCGTGTCGGTTGATGGGGAAAAAAAAACCCGCGACAAAACGAAAGGGGAAGTGTTTCGGGAGGACAAGCACTGTGAAATATTTTGGTTCTCTGTAGTGTTCTCTGGATCTCATAAATGACACGCCATGTGGGGCAGACAGCATTTTTTTACCCTTGGTAAGACGGATTTTCTATAATGTATAATGTTTTTTGTAATTTTGTACAGGCACAGTATCAATAGGATTTTGGGTTTGATTTTCAATGCAAATATTCATCACTGCATATCAACAAGAACATTTCTATGTAATAAGCAATGGCATGGTTTCCTCTCCGATAGTTTCTTGTCTCTTGGCCTCACCGTCACCTGCTGCAGGTCAGTCTGTTCCTATGTCTTTTTTTTAAAGGAAAACCTTTAAGTGAAATATTAAAATGTTGTTTATATAACGTTCTTGATAGGTCAGATCAGACTAGCTGGATCTGGGTCCACTCGGTGCTCTGGAAGAGTTGAAATCTATCACAGTGGCTCCTGGGGAACAGTCTGTGATGATGACTGGGACTTAAAAGATGCTGAAGTGGTCTGCAGACAGCTGCACTGCTGGACAGCAGTGAGTTTCCATAAATCAGCTCACTTTGGTGAAGGTACAGGACAAATCTGGCTTGATGATGTGGCCTGTTCAGGAAGTGAGAGTTCTCTTACTGAGTGTCGACACAGTGGATTTGGGACACATAACTGTGGGCATAATGAGGATGCTGGTGTCACATGTTCAGGTGAGCAAACTTTCAGTTAAATCCTATCGTGATATCAGTTCATAATAAAAGTTGTTAAAAGTGGTGAAGTGATTATTATTTTTCGTTAATAAATAATGTAATTAGTATATTATATTGTTTTTACTACACTTTGTTCATTGGAGAAAACATTTACTAGTAAATTATATTTCCCAACAAAAATGTAAATGCATATTTTTTTTTAAAATAAGATTTTCTTCTTCTCTGAGACACAAGTCTCTTCAGCTGCTGTAAATAAAAGAATCAGTGAAAATGAACGTTGAACTTCCAACTGAGTTTAAACTCTAACATAACCTGTTCCCAACAGTTTTAGATTTTGCTCTCACAGCTGCAGACTTGGTGCTGTTTAAGGTTTTGACAGTAAAGATCAAATCTAAAAACAAAATTTGAAACCCTGAACGAGACTTTTTCAGTTACTTTCTAATTATTCTAATTGTTCATAGAGTTCTTTGAAAATGTTCTTTTTCACAAGACTGTCCTTTCTCAGCTGTAATGTTACAGCCTGTATGACCAAAATCAACATCAACACCATGGCTGCCATATTTTCACACACAACGGACAGATCAGCATGATTAATCAAGCGTACAACTAAAACATATACTCAGTGAAGTTAAAAATGACACACAGTTTACAATTCTATATCCAATAAATAATATGAAGTAGGCAACAGGAAAATACAGTGTGAAGTTGTAAGGTAGTTTTTTGATGATTGAATTAAAAATTTAGAATGTTCAGCAGGTCGACATATTGTGGGAAACATCACTGTGGTATCATCGAGCACCTCAACAAATGATGAAATCGTCCTGCCTGCTACTGTGTGACTATTCTTCAGCTGCTTTACTTTCTGTTCGTTATCTTTGATCTTGAGCTTGCCTGCAGATACCTTTGATCTCATTATCAAAGCATTAGCTGCTTTGCAAGGTGATGCTGACAGGAAAAGGATTAATTTAGCAGTGTGGCGCATTGAACAGCAGTAATGTGGTATTACTACTTGACAGTGACGCATAGGGAAATAATTCAGAAGCACATCTCTGGGTTCAGAGCGGAGGGAGTTGCCTTTTTTTTTTCTCGTGTTCTTCACAATGGACTTTTGGCTCTGTTTGTATTTGTTATTTATTCAGTTTAGGTAAATGTAAGGTTAACACTGACAGGCCAACTGCCTGTAAAAAAATAAAAAATAAAAATCCAGGACGTGTGAATTTTCAAGTATTGCATGCTAGTCAGGGCCATACTTTCATGGTGTCATGGCTTCTGTAGGAGCATGTCAGGATTTTCCTCTGTTTCGTCATCTGTGTGCTGCCTATGTGTTTTTTAAAGTTACTTTTGAGTCTGGTTCACTCCGAGTCACTTATTTGAGAAACAGATTGTAACCTTAACCAGCTCATTGGCAGGTTTTCTTCAACAGAGTATCCTGCTGTCCTGCTGCACATCAACCAACTGCCTGAAACTTCATTTCCTCATTCATAAAGTCGCCATCAAAGCTCAGACCAGCAACTTATTCAAATGAGTAACAAAGCAATGCAAACCAAATACGGGTGCCATCATTTAAAAAATGGATGGATAATACAAAAATTATCAAAGCGCTTTACACCACTCTCATTCATACAAGCACTTTTTTTGTATGCTTTCTATCTAACATTCACACAGATACACTCTGATGGGTGCACTGGAGGGCAACTTGGGTCTAGTATCTTCCCTAAGGATATTTGGCATACATCCCGGAGCAGTCTGGGATTGAACCACTGACCTTTTGATAAATAGATTATATGAAAAAGGCAGCGGCAGCCTCGCCTCTGTCAGTGCGCCCCAGGGTGGCTGTGGTTACAATGTAGCTTGCCATCATCAGTGTGTGAATGTGTGTGTGAATGGGTGGATGACTGGATGTAAAGCGCTTTGGGGTCCTTAGGGACTAGTAAAGCGCTATATAAATACAGGCCATTTACCATAGATTGGTAGAACACCACCCCAACAAACCAAAAATGTCTCTTAAATGTTGAAATACTGACCAGGAAAACCAGTGCTAGTGCCATTTTACTGTCACAATGCTGGCACTACACCAGAGATGCTTAAGTTAAAAGGAGAATACGGTGTACATTTACCACATGCCAAATTATTGTTTCAGGGGTCCCCCCCAAGCCAAGGATCTCCATAAATAACAGTGAGGTCACCTGGGGTCAGAGTGCCAGCATCTCTTGTTTAGTCCCAACTCAGGCATCAGATGGAACTTTCGTCCTCAAGAAGACGTCTGACTCATTCATGGAGACTAAAACCTCAAATTCCAACTCTACTATCTTCAGTATCAACAAAGTGAACTTCAGTCATGAAGGACAGTACTACTGCCAGTACGAGGAAAGCATTCAGGGTTCAAAGTTCTCCTCCCCCTTTAGTAACTCTGTAGGACTCTTTGTTACTGGTAAGGATAAATCCAATTTCCCAAGTTTTATGGTATATTCCATTTTGTATAATCTAATCAGTAAACTGGTGATAAAATGAAAACTTTAATTCTGTGTTGCTATTTCAGTAAGCTTCCCCAAACCCCATATCTCCATCAGTCCTGCTGGTGAGGTGACCTGGAGTCAGAACATTGCAATCACTTGTTCAATCTCCACTCAGGTTTTGGGTGGAACGTTCATTCTGATGACAACATCAGATTCATTCAACAGGACCCAAAATTCAGCTACAAACTCTGCTACCTTCAATATTTCTTCTGTGAACTTTGATGATGAGGGATCGTACCAGTGTCAGTATCAGAAAAAGGGCTCAAGGCGGGACTTTAATTCCCCGCTAAGTGACAGTGTCATACTCAATGTCACAGGTAAGAGCAATAAATAAAAGGGTAAAATAAAAAGATCAAAACTGATCAACTAAATAAAAATAATACAAATTTACAGATCTTTACATTTTTGCTATTACAAATAGTGTTGTATAAACTGTAGAAATTACTTGTCATAAGATATCAACAGCTTTAATTTATGTTTATCTATGTAATAAAAATATAGATATAAACTTTTTCATATAAAACAAAAAGCGCAATTTCAAAAGTACATCTTGTTTTTTCTGCATAATCTCGCAGAAACGCGGCTGCAGTTAATAAACTGTGTTTGTTTTTTTTGGTTTTATTACTGTTGACCCACTATATAAAAAAAAATGCTGGAACTTTTCTGTCATTTCAACGTTTATTTATTACTTAATTCCTTAGTGTAATGTGAATGACCACGAGAGGGATCTTTATCAGTAGGAACAGCAGCAAAAATCTATGCCCTCCTACACATATCCAGTGGGACGAATTGGAGTCTTTGGCAGACCGATTCTGGCCCCTGGGACTTATGTTTGACACCGCCGCTGTAGAACATTAAACAGCTGTTAACATTCGGTAGATCACAAAATACATGGCTAATGTTGATTGGTTAATGATGATTCATAAATAATAAGCTAACTTGCATGAAATGCTACCATTGGACTTGTTTCTGCTGCCCTTCTTAATGGTAAGTCTTTCTTTCACACAGTGAGACTGCAGAGGCCCAGCATCTCCTTGACGTCTCCTAATGCAGGACTTGTCTGGGGTCCTGAAGGTGCCGAAATCACCAGGGGTTACAGCTTTGTCCTCACCTGTTCCATTAACTCCACATTTTCCAGTGGACATTTTATTCTCAGCTTCTCTGGCTCCAACCTCACAGAGCCAGCAGTCAACAACTCAGCCTCATTTAGTTTCCCTGTAGCTGAGTATGAACGGCAGGGCAACTACAGCTGTGTGTATGAGGTCACAGTGTCCACACGGACATTCAGATCTGATGTATTGGCACCGATTAGTGTCATCATTAAATGTAAGTACAGTGTTGAATTCATGGATTTTTGTATAAAAGCAAAAAATAACATAAAAATATCAGACTGACTGTGGTAGCTGTAGCTGTATGTACCATGCAAACTGTGACCATTGCATTAGCTTATGTTTCCCAGGCTTGTTATAAATGTATACATTTAAGACCACAAAGAGAAGTCATAAAGGAGGAAAATGGTAGAGTATAAAAATAAAATGGTAAATAGACTGATTCTTATATAACAGTTTTCTACTCGTCTCTACTCAAATGTCTTTGTACAACACGCCACATTTAACCAAGCACTGTTTTCTATACTTGTCAGTGCCTTCTAACTAACATTCATACTCTGATGCAGTGGTCCCCAACCCCCGGACCTCGGACCGGTACCGGTCCGTGAGTCGTTTGGTACCGGGCCGCGAGAGTTGAGGCTCAGGTGGGAAATGTATGGTTTTCAGGGTTTTTATCGGTTTTCAGCGTTATTTTGTTATCGTTTTTATTGTTTACTCGGTTTTCCTAGGTCTTTTCACGTGTGTTATGAATAAATGTTATTTCTTTCGGTACCGGTACTAGTTTTATTTTGTTGTATTTATCCGCGACACCTTAAAGGCCGGTCCGTGAAAATATTGTCGGGCATAAACTGGTCCGTGGCGCAAAAAAGGTTGGGGACTGCTGCTCTGATGGATGCATCAGGTGGTTAATAACTTGCCCAAGGATATTTGGCATGCAGACTGGGGAAGCAAGGGATTGAACCACCCCCTTTCCAATCAGTAGATGACCTGCTCTACCCCCTGAGCTTAGGGATGGGTACCGGTATCCGGTGCCATGATGGCACCGGTTCTGACATAAACGGTAGTAACCAGACCGAAAAGCAGCGCACATTTCGGTGCTTTTTTTTTCCTGAGTTGTGATACACTTTAGATTTTAGCCAATCATTTTACGTTTCCGAGGATAGTAGGCGGGTCCAGGTACGTACGTTCTTTTAGAGCAGAGCTACAGATTAAAAATGCCCAAGGTGAAGCGGTCAAAAGTCTGGCTGTACTTCACAGCAAAATATGCAAACTCAGCAGCCTGCAACAAGTGCTTTAAGGTGATACTGTGCAAAGGAGGTAACTCCTCAAATCTGATGAAACACCTGGCAACGCATAGCAGGTTTTTTTTTAAAGCCGAGAAATGCACCGTATTGCATTAATGCATGTAAGGTGAACTAGCAAACACCGTCGTAGTTACATGCGGCTGTCTTCTTGTTTGATGGCAGATACTCCCTTCCCCCTGGCCAAAAAGGCTAAAATGACCAAAGAAAAAGTGGAAAACAGCTAAACGAGAGATTTTTGGACAAAGTTTGTGTTTTTTTTCCATTGTTTAAGCACTGCTTCCAGCCAAGAGTGATACCATATATGCCACATAGCTGCAGAAAAGGCTAACATTGTATCTTTTTACAAAAAAAAAACAGCTGAACATGAGAGGTTTTTGGACAAAGTTTGTGTTCTCCATTCTTTAAGCACCGGAACCGTTTCAAAAGTACCGGTTTGGCACCGGTATCGGATAAAACCTAAACTGAGCTACAGCCATCCTCAAAAGACCCCATTTGTTTTTGATGACACAAAATAAAAAAAGGTCTTAGCAAACCAGTTCTTATTACAGATTGTTTTACAGTAATGTTCTCAGAAAATCTGTTAAGTATACCCAAACCTCTTACAGTCACTCAGTCAGAACAGACCCGGTCTTTTGGATGAGGTACTGTCCACTATGTGTTACACCATTATCCTGCATTCTATGTGAAAGTTAGTCACAAATCATGAAGATCAAATAAAAAGAAAGTCAGACTTAATATAAGACATTAAAGCAATGATCATTTTGATGAATGTTACTCTTACTCTGTAATATTGACATTATGTTCTGCAGTATTGTCAAACTGGAGGTTCAAGCTGGCTATGCTGTAGGGCAGACCTACCCTGTAGGTGAAACGTTTCATGAGCAAGCATTGTCCCTCATTTTCTCAGATCCACCCATTGACTGACACTTTTCATAATGGCAAAAATGGTGAGATTAAGAAGGCTTGACAACAGGACTTAACAAACCAATGGGTGGTCGTGTCTAAGTTTTAGACATAGTTGAGATGAGAAGTGTTGACAGGATGAGCGGAGTGCCCTTTCAGTGACCTGTAGCCATATTCTCGAAACAGACTTGAAATAAGTTACATGTGCTAAATTAAAACATTAATGAAAAGTAGTTCATTATGTGAAGAAGTGTTTTGATGGTCAAACTGATCAAATTCTCTCTCCTTAGTCAATTTGATGCCGCTGCTGTCCTCAGTATCTGTTGGACTCCTGTTGCTGCTCCTGCTGTTGCTGTTAGTGGTAGGACTGACGTGCAGGAGAAGACAACGACGAGCCAAGAAGCCTGTAGCTCTCATCCACAGTCAAAGTGTGTGCTCGCAAATTTTAAACAATTATTCATCTGATATTCATCAGACTACATATTCACATTCTTTCCCCTTACTTGTGTTTCAGTGGCTGTCCGAGTCGGGAATGCTTACAAGTATGGAGATGAAGATGATGATGAGGATGTTGAGGACTCTGTGAATGTTGATCTATTGGACACTAATGAAAAAATCAAAGGAGGAGCTCCTGGGCTGGATGAAGATGATGATGATTATGAGGACCTAGTGAGTGATGATGATCACGATTATGAGGAAGCAGGCCCAAATGACAAAAAGTCCAAGGAGGCCTGTGTGAGTGTAGACTGTCACAGACAAGATGAGGAAGAAACTAGTGA
This sequence comes from Pundamilia nyererei, assembly GCF_000239375.1. NCBI lineage: Eukaryota > Metazoa > Chordata > Actinopteri > Cichliformes > Cichlidae > Pundamilia > Pundamilia nyererei. The sequence goes on along the minus strand of NW_005187782.1, from coordinate 282,868 downwards.
TGAAGAGGAAACTAGTGATGAAGAAAACAACTATGAGAATGT
>NW_005187782.1:281426-282282 GCF_000239375.1 Pundamilia nyererei | reverse complement strand
ACCAGCTCATTATCATTCGTAATGAGCTCTCGTCCTTTTGTATGAAATGGTAAATGGACTTGTTCTTATAAAGCTCTTTTATCCTCTGAGCACTCAAAGCGCTTTAGGCAACTTACCTCTTTCATCCATTCATACAAGCACTTTTGATGCTTAAGAGTTTTCTATCTAACATTCACACACATTCACACTCCAGTGGATGCATCAGAAAGCAACTTGAGGTCAGTATATATATTTAGCATGCAGACTGTGGGAGCCAAGGATCAAAGCAACCTTCCGATTAGTAGATGACCCGCTCTAGCTTCACCTACTTCTTTTCCCTGCACTTCTTTGGAAGTGCATGGAAAAAGGGTAAAAACTGTCGTGTCACCTTCCAGTCATATTGAACACAACATGATGTTAACTTTGTAAATGATGATGCACTTTAGGCAACTTGCTTGCAACTGATTGAGCTGTGTCCCCTAAGTTCTAATCTCAGTCAGATCTTCCCCTTGCTCATGAAAACACCAGTTTGAAAACACCAAGAGAATGATGGCAAAATTGCTCATCTTGAGGCTTCACGGTGGGATTTCAATAACCAATGGGTGATGCCAAGCATGGGTGGATGCATGCATTATTTTTAATATCCAGTATCTCACAAAAGTAAGTAAACCCCTCACATTTTTGCAAATATTTTGTTATGTCTTTTCATGGGACAACATTGAAGATATGACACAGTGTACAGCTTGTATAACTTTATCAGAATCAGAATCAGAATCAGTTTATTGCCAAATGTTGAGCAGGTTTACAACATTAGGAAATTGCTGCGGTGCTTCAGTGCAAACATAGTGTCATAAATTGCAATTAAATAGACATGAAA
>NW_005187782.1:263890-280517 GCF_000239375.1 Pundamilia nyererei | reverse complement strand
GGAGGTGCAGCAGTTGGTGTACAGGGAGAAGAGCAGAGGAGAAAGAACACAGCCCTGAGGGGAGCCGGTGCTGATGGTCCAGGAGTCCGAGACATTCTTTAAATTTGCTGTCCCCTCTAAATAACTTACAGCCATTATTGCCTAAACTGCTGGCAACAAAAGTGAGTACACCTCCAAGTGAAAATGTCCAAATTGTGCCCAATTAGCCATTTTCCCTCCCTGGTGTCATGTGACTCATTAGTGTTACAAGGTCTCAGGTGCAAATGGGGAACAGTTGTGTTGAATTTGGTGTTATTTCTCTCACACACTCTCATACTGTTCACTGGAAGTCTAACATGGCAAAGGATCTGCAAAATAGAATTATTGCTCTACATAAAGATGGCCTAAGCTATAAGAAGGGTGCCAACACCCTGAAACTGAGCTGCAGCACATTGGAAAAAGACCATACGGCAGTTTAACAGGACAGATTTCACTCAGAACAAAAAATAATCGTTGCCACGCAAAATATTGACACCTTGGGCACAGCTTGGACATTTTCACCTACAGGTGTACTCACTTTTGTTGCCAGCAGTTTAGACGTTAATGGCTGTATGTTGAGCTATTTTGAGCTGACAGCAAATTTACAATGTTATACAAGCTGTACACTGACTACATTACATTCTATCAAGGTGTCACATCTTCAGTGTTGTCCCATGAAAAGATACAACATTTTTTCAATAATGTGCAGGGCGTACTCACTTTTGTGAGATACTGTACATTTTCTCCAACATTAAAACCAGATCTGAATTTAAACTAGTCAAATATTGTCTATGTACTGTAAAAATATTAGCTGGCTAACCTAAGTTTGTTGTAAGAAGCCTTTTAGATATGATAGTCAACAGTGAAAAGCTCAACTTCAACAAACTGTTTGCAAACTGTTTTCTATGATGTCACTAAAGCATCAGTGTGGGTCTTCACATTAATTATTAGTAATAATTCCAGGATATGTGTTTAAAAGAGTGCAAATGTTCTTTGAAACAACCTTCCCTGATAACTTTTAGATTTTTGATGATTTATATTTTAATGCTTTGCACTGTATGTTATTCTTGATGGTGGACTTGGGTCTGGGACGCCTCTATTTTGAACTGATATTGCAATTAATTTTAGATGCATACATCATATTTTATATTTTCCAGTATTATGACTTTGTCCATATAAAAAACATACTGTAAATATACTGTATACATGCAAAGTATTATACACTGTCCCTTGATACTCAAACACTTTTCAAAAGCAAACTATAAATTTCATTTTGTTATTTATGTAAAACTATAGATAGCGAGTAAACACCTTTTCTAATAAATTTCCTACAGAATATGTAATTTCACCTGGATGTTATTGCACATTCTCACACATTTAAAACCCTGGGCAATCTTAATTTGGATGTTTTGACAAACTTGTGAATAATAACCTGGTCGAGCTGGGTGGTGTAATCATATCTTAGTCATTTAGAGATGCAGACACAGCAGCTATCTGGAGTCTCTCTTTTTGTTTCTGATCCTGGCATCCTCTACCTAACTGACACACTTCTTTATTCATGCAGCAGTGCTGATGACTCACAGCTGACTTAGGTTATTTCATATGCGTTGTTGTTCCTTGTGAACTTTTTTCTTTAGTCCAGATTTGGTGGCTTCACCATGAATCCCCAGTGCAGTCCAGTTCATCCAAACCATAATGCTTCAAGTAAAGCCAGTCAGCTGAATGCAAACAATATTTATTTGCTGACACTTTGAGGTGCATTAAACTTTTCACAGCAATAACAGACATCAAGATAAGCTTCTGGTGTTTTGTATCAGCAAACTGTTCCAAGAGGATGTGGTAAATACCACAATGAGCCAGCTGTTTTCAACCAATCACATTCATTCTTGTTCACTGTTTGAGCCAATCACATGAAGGCATTACAGTCCTAAAAAGCCACAAATACATATGACACATGCTCTTTGTTGTGTTCACAAACAGCGCTCACATACACACAGTGTGGAAATGTTAGAGTCTGTCTTGTTTCGGGTTACAGGGCCTCATCACTGCTTAAAGGATGAGCTCAGACTGCTGTTTGAAATATGTGCTCGGCCCGGAGTCGCTGCTTAGGTCAGTTCTTGGTAGTCAGTTAATGTCTGACGAATGAAAATTTACAGAGCACACAGATGCATAAATAATAAAAAAAAGCAGTTCCATGTCAAAACTGTACTTGCTTCAGAAATGAAGGTAATGTTAACATTAAGAACACAACGGCATGTGCCGCCATTTTGGTGTTACCTTGGCTGTTCATGCACCTCTTGAGTTTTGTAACTTGGCACAATTGCCACTATGGACGTATTCGAGGGAAAACCACGGTCCGTCTGTACAGGCATCTGTATGACACATAAATGCGAGAGCACAAGGACTCTCAAATGTCAATGAATTCACGGAGAGATTTCAGCGACACTGGGAAAGAAAGAATCAGTGTGTTACAGACTGTGGAAGAATCTCCGTGATCACTCTGTAAAGGCAAGAAAGAGGGTACAGGCTAGAAAAAAGCACCAGCAGGCAACAAGCCAGCCCAGATATTAGTAGAAATACACTGGCTGATGAGGTTTGTAAAACACAGAGATTGATAATTTATTTATTGATATTTTGTTTTAAGTCTTTTGTGTTAATGTACTTTTGCAGAATTGACTCTTTGGTGGTTGGCCTGTTGCACCCCTCACAGGCAGTTGTAGAAACTTTTTTTTCCTTCAAACATGACTCACTTGTACATTTTGTTCGGCAAATTTGCTCGTTTCTAGACACATCTCCAAAAGTTGATTCTGTTCATCTGGACGTAGCGTTTTCAGAGAGAAATGTTTCGTCACTCATCCAAGTGACTTCTTCAGTCTCAGCTGACTGCAGGTTTCCCCAGCCTTCCCCAGCTTTATTTAATGGAAAACGTCCACAACACTCTTCTGTGTTGTGCCATCCGCTTAGCCAGAGGTTGTTTGGTTTCCCCGATGTATAAATCCTGGCAATCCTCCTGGCACTTAACAGCGTACACTATGTTACTCTGTTTGTGTCGGGGGACCCGATCCTTGGCGTGAACCAATTTTTGGTGCAGTGTGTTTTGGGTTTTTTTAAGACACTGACTGTGCACTGTTAATGCTGTCCTATTATTAGACACTATACAGCAGGTATGAAGGTGGAAGAGAAGGAATCTCAGAATCATCAGGTAAAATTTATATGAATCTGTGCTGCACTTGATGTAACATAACTTTGACCTTTAAGCCACAGCCATTGTGCCACATTGTGCACCAGTCACACACTGCTCTTTTAATCCATCACAGTACACAGTAAACAAAAACACGAAATTGCCATTCAGATATTTTTTTCTTGTTTGACCTCTCACTCAGACATAATGGATCATATTATTGCACTTTCCACTTGTTGGTAATGTGCTTCTTATGCTTTATCTGTATTTGTTTGGGGACTTGTTATAAATCTGTCATGGTATTGCATCACGGACCCAGGGTTTGGTGTTTATTGGTTAATATTCGTGGATTATTGTCATTCGTGGTTTTCTGCTTGTGTTTATTCTTACTTCCTTGGCTTTAGGTTTGTTTCTTTGCCTTCCCCGTGAGATGCAACCTCAAAATCACTCACTTGTTCCATCATTACTAAAGAAAGTTTATTTACTTTACAAAGTTTATTTATTTCACATGACACCCACTCCAGGAGTTTTGTTTTCCACAAAATAACTGGTGACCCTCCTACTTGTATAAGAGGCACAGTCCAGTCTTAGGCTCCGCTCCCTGAGTGGAATAATGAGTCTATGTGAGTACAGCTGCGAGTGTACGCTAATTATTGAAATTAGAATTTAAAAAAAGAAATAATAAATGATATATCTACTGCTGCCAACTGGAAACAGTTGCAATCATATCAGCGTCAAGCTTGGCTGAGAGCTGGTATCGCTGTGGTGTTTTATTACAAAACACATGAACACGGTCAAATTGTGCAACTTTGAATAAAGCCCTAATAATGAAAAGCATTTTGAAGTTGTGTTCTGGTTATTTTTATTATTATATTCACATATATATTTTTCAGATAACAGATACATACATATATCATTGCTTTTACATAATTGGATCCCAAGTATGACATATTTTGCTTGTTATAACTGGCAGAAATTGAAAGTGATCACCAAGGCTTGAAGTGAAAACACAAATTGATCACACACTTTGAGTGTCACACATGATACAAATGATTTTTGTTTTTCACTGAATCATTATGGACTGATAACAAAGTGATATCTCATCATCTTAGACATGTTAAACACATTGATGGTCTGCCAGAACATGTCTGAAAACATGTATTTCATTAATGACAGCTGAGCATTTTTGTGCCAGAAAAAACGTTCCAGTTAAAACCACTCTACAGTTTGTGTTGCTCTCTCTCGCCCTCTGTTGTTCAGCTCTGAACATAAAGTTTTGCTACTGAGGAAAGGAAACTTTCCTCAGTAACAAAACTGAGGCTTATCTTGCTATAAAAATCAACCAATTTCAGGGCAGACGCAGGGCAGATAAAGACATGGACCCCAGTGAGTCATTTGAGTTCCTGTGCATAGAGATTGTCTTATATAAAAAACAGCTGAACTAGGTCCCAGTTAGATGGTAATGTGTGTTCTTATGTTGGGTTGTAGTGACAGCTGTGTGCTCTGCTGCAGGAGCAGGTAAGCCAGGGGTGTCCAACTCCACGCCTCGAGGGACGGTGTCCTGCAGGTTTTAGAGGTGGCCTTGATCCAACACAGCTGATGAAAATGGCTAAATTACCTCCTCAACATTCAATTCAATTCAATTCAATTTTATTTATATAGCGCCAAATCACAACATAAGTCGCCTCAAGGCGCTTAACATGTCTTGAAGTTCTCCAGAGGCCTGGTAATGAACTAATCATGTGATTCCGGTGTGTTGACCCAGGGTGAGAGCTAAAACCTACATGACACTGTCCCTTGAGACCTGGAGTTGGACACCCCTGAGGTAAGCAGTTTATTTAACTTTACCTCATTTGAATCGAAGGCTGATCCAGGTCTGATCCATGTCTTGTCTTCCTGCAGTAGGTGCTGTAGTCGCTGCCCCTGCTCTTCTGGGAGCTGCTGGTTTCACCTCAGCTGGAATAGCTGCAGGCATGATGTCATTTGCTGCAGCTGCTAATGGAGGAGGAGTGGCAGCCGGAAGTTTTGCAGTCAGCAGGTAAATTAATAATTTGATGTTTCATTAGGATTTTAACTTGTAACAACATCCAAAAATAAAAAGTTCATGAAAATATCATAATTTTAGATTAGATAATGACACTATGCTGTATCATTATGATAATTATGGTCATTATGATAAACATAACTATGACATCATCAATGATATCATTACAACAATAACTGTGAATAATGATGATGATAATGATACAGTTCATGGATAGATAAAGTTGGCTGTCATCTTTACAGCAGTGCATGCTATGACTTCTTATGATGATAATGATAGAGTACACTGTGATATCAGCAGGACTGAAGTGATATTTAGTCATTAGGCACAGAGCATAAGTATTTATCACTTTCTTTGTCTAATGGTGCTGCAGGTGCAGCTGGTATGTCAGCTACTGCTGGTCCCGCTGTGGCTGGTGCTGGAGCAGCAGTGGGTTGGTTGGTGAGTTTCATCAGCTAAAAATCACGAAGAACTCGTATATTTGCTTTATGCCAAAACTGGAAGTCTTGTTATTCTTCTCAAGCTTGTTTTCATCATTGTGTTTTAATTGTGTTCATTATGATACATTTATATTAAAATTAAGTATTACGGTGCAAAGTTTTAAACCGCAGCTAACTGTATACACAGTTACAAGGAAAAGACATGATTTTGTGTACAAGTCAGAGAGACAACTGAACGTCTCAGTGAAACTAAATCTGTTTTCATCTGTTCTTTTGGAACATTTGTGTGTGGCATTTTCAATCAGCTGTCTTGTGGAATAGCATCCAAAACACTGATGGACTTTTATTATGTACAGCTGTGATATTCTCTCAGAAGTTGAGAAAATATCAGGGCTGAAAAGCCATATTTGAAAAAGTCTTTATTTCCTTCCATATCTGCATCTCAATTTATATTATTGTGGGTAATTTAATAATTCTTACAGGCTATATGAAGGGATAACATTATTATAAAAAAAATACAGACTCATGTATGTCTTCCCAGTGCATGTGCATGCTTTCAAAGATAACTCAGATGACACCAAAAACTCAACTGCAGATATGGAAGTATGTGAAATGTTTTTTTTCCAGTGTCACATTACTGCCACATGCCCCTTTTCATATGACAAAACCAGTTTTAATTCCACCTTGTTTATATATTATACAGCTTTTTACCAACTTCATAAGAAAAAGAAATTCCATGATGAGTGGTGTGTTGGTGAAAAAAGTACACTGAGATGATACAACAAAAAATGCAGCATGAAGCAAAGTTGGACGAGCTGTTATTTGTTTAAATTGATCTATGAAACAGATTTTATGAAGGGATCTCTTGATAACTGCACTGAGTGATTTTGTTTGCTGAAATGTTCTATTTCCAATTGTAAACTTTTTTTCAAGAGCAGTAATTAAAAGGATAGAACAGCAGCTAGTTTGCTTTTCTTCCACCTCAATTTACAGAGAAATAGTGCGTTTTGGGAACATTTCTTCCCATCTTTTTGGAACTACTATCAAGTACTACACAAACAGTAATGTAGTTCACACACACTTAGTATAAAGTTGGTAGCTTAGAGTATTTCTTGGAACTGTGGGGAAATGCATGTATTGTCTGACTTAGATGCAATAGTGTTGGGAATTCTTCCAGCAGGACCCTGCTGTGAGCATGAGAGTACTGACAGCAATGATAGTTATACGAGGATTATGAGGACAGCAAAGTAGATAAAGTTTATGTTCTTACACAGTTTTCTGAGTATACACTTAATCTTTAAACAATGGAGGAATTATTCACATTCTTCACTTTACAACAAAGTACTAACATCACCCTGTGAACATTACATCCTGTATTTGTAGCATTAATATTATGTGAGAACAATGCAATCAGTAAAAATTGGAATCAAAGAGCTCAGAAACAGTTTTGTTTTTTTTTAAATATTTTGTTTTGTTTATATTTTTATTTATTGTCAACAATCTTCATTTAATATTATATTACAGCAAATTTGGTTAACTATTTCTATTCAGCCCTGACACTGGCACAGCCAGATATTCAAAGCCTTCATTTTTAAAAAAAAATCAGTTTCATACATTGAATAGTTTTCACTTCTTACAAAATGTAATTCTCAGAGAAGTTTTTTTTTCTTTTTTTTTAAATTCAAGTCATTTCAGTTTTATCTATACAGCACCAAATCACAACAACGGTCGCTTTATATTGTAAGGCAGACGCTACAATTTATGTCACAATAGCAGGAAGTCAGGACCTGAAATTCAGACTGGGCAGACCGTTCTATCACAAAGGTTTGTTTTTTATTCAGAGGCAGTGTGACCAAGAAGTCAGAGGACTTAGGCTGAGGGATTTGCGTAGAGAGAGTGATAGAGAATTGATGGGGTGTTTCAGATAATCTGGGTTAACTGTTCCCGTGAAATTTCAGGAGCTAAGAGGGGTTAGTCCGTATAAAGCGAAAAAGGGAGGGATCAGTGGCCAGCGGGCAGGCAGGTAGAGGGCTCAGAGTTCCATGATCCATTCACAACCATTAAGGGGAGATAGCTTGAGGTCTTTGACCAGCGCGATCTGCTTAAGCTGACCAGCTGGAACAAATAGAGAACTAGTTGCCACATAACTAGAAGTAGAAATAAACACTAGTAGGCAGATCTGAGTACCACTGAAGAGGTGAAGAGTCTGGTGAAGCTCTGTGGCACAAGGCGTCCTTAAATACTACCTGCTCCATGAAGCGATGCAGCTCAGCAGGAAAGATCGGTGTCCAATTCTCGGACTCTGCCCTAGGGTGGACCCCTAGAAGGAAAAAGATTTTCCATGAAACAAGGAGAGAAATTCTGGGTGCATGATAATTTGATCTCTTATCAGTCCAATTTAACCCACAAATCTGAAGCTTCAGTCCCTAAATTAACCAAATGTAATGTTTCTTTAATCAGCACAGTAACCTTCAGCTCTGCTAATCAGTATAAAGATGTTTGTAGTCAAATATGAATTATCTAACATGAAAAACGTGTATTGAGTAGAACAATGTGATTCCTTTCAAAACAGGAGTAATTGTTACTAAAAATGTGCTGTACTGTACTTTAATCATGAAAAACAAGGACTTTTCAAACTGAGTCCAATCTTTTGAGCAGTAGTTTATACTGTTTGTTTGTGTCTGACTGCATCTGATCAAGGTTTTGTCAGCATTTTGAAACAAAGACTCAACTTTCTAGCTCTGTATTTCAACAAAAATTGAGCTGAACTATTCCAATGGCGGTGAAAAACTCTCCCTGACAAGTCCACTTTTGGCGTTTTGTTATCAGTGGCTCATGTTTAACAAATCCACTTTTGCATTCGTATTAATACTGATCTGTCACGCTTATCAGTGGCTCATGGTTGCTTAAAGCCTATGTCTGTACTTGAGCACAGAGGCAGAGCATCATTCAATCCTGCCAGCTGCCTGTCTTGGCAGCATTTCAAGGATGATAGACTCCACTTTCTCTGCAGCAAGACAGCTCATAACTTTTTAACAGTCTGTCCCTGTACTGATACTCTACATCATCTGCTTTAATCAATAACCATGGACTCTCACTGCAATTTACGCTACAGCTCAAAAGTTTGAATCAAGTTAGAAATGTCTTGTTTTATGAAGAAAATAAAGGTTAGTTTGATGTTGAGTAACACAAAATTAATCAGTCAGGTAAAGAAATATAAATGCTCAATAGTAACACTGAGCATAACTCAGGAATGAGGTTGGAATATCTACTACGCAGGCCCATTTTCATCAACAGTGCCTCCTGTCTTCCAGTGGTACATTGTGTTATCTACTGTAAGTTTATCACATTAAATCCCAACTTATCAGTCAAGAACACTTTTACCAAAGATATCAGCACAGACCAAAACTACTTTGCTGATTAAGAAAATAATACATGTTCCCATATTACTGTGTGGATCATCCCATTTTCTCTTTTCACATTGATTAATCCAAGTTGGCACTTTTCTGTAAACACAGTGAACATTTGGATGTGCCACTGCCTTCAGCTTTTTATCAGCTTCACTCATGAAAGAACTTTTTATTTCTAAAAAAAATTGCTTTTTTAAATAAATCATTTACAAATCCTTTACTTCCACCTATTTCAAGACTTTATTAGAAAAAAGCCAACAAAAGCCCCAGATCCCAAACAAAACCATATTTGTTTTTGTGATCTCTGCAACAATGGTCACAGTGGCTGATTTAATTTAAGCACATTTTGCCCCATTGAAATCATCTGGGTAACAAATTAAGCCTTCATACTTATCAGGGTGCAGGAGTGGGCTCATTCTTGTGTTAGCTATTAATTCCATCTTATCCGAAGCTTACATAACACGGGTATTTTCTTCTTTTTTTTTCTTTTTTTTAAAACTGGCTTTCTTTACATACACAAATTTAAAAATTTCTCAGGTCAAATCACTTCTACAATGTTTTTCTTTCATTTTTGATGAACACCTGTCTGTGCTAATTTTTACTGTGTACTTTTCATGTTGACATCCCCCAGGACAACATCACAAAAACCTGTTTTATTGTGAATAAATATGTGTGATGGCTCTTAGAACTCTATATCCTCTTCCAGGTTTTGGTGGCTACTTGTATTTAGAGCGATATTTGTCACCGTGGTTAGTTACTCAGCTGAGACTATATATGGACCTCAGCAACCTCAGTTTCTATCACTTATTCTTCCAGGTCATTTGGGATTATTTAAATTTTGTTTGTTTACACACGCATTTACACACTACACAAATTACAGACAAACTGGTGATATTCTTGACTTTTAAATACATTTATTTTTTTTCAGTGAGGTGTATATATTTTGTCTTTCCCTTTCAGCCAGGGGTGTGACATGAATGGTGGCTGATGTATGTGATGACAGTTACACATAATTAAGGGTAAACGCTAAACTTAATCACCTGAAATCATCATAACATTTAGATTTTCTGAAAAACGAACACATTTATTGTATAATGATAATGTGAGTAAAGGATGAAATACACAATGCGCTTGTTAAGATATTTACCAGTGAAATGCAGAGACTCATTAGTTAATTCATAATGTTACAGATTTAGGGTCTTTCACACAGGAATTGGTCAACAATTGAATGACTATAAAATATATTGAGTCTTTGGATGCACTAATGAAGCTCTGAGGTGTGCTGGATTTCATCACTGTTAGTAGAAACAAGTCATCTGACTGACATACAGAAGGTCAAGACCTCAGCAGGACAGTTCATCCTCAACATTTAATCTTATTCAGCTTGTTTTAGAACTGCAGAAGCTTCTTGGATGAGAGGTGAATTGTCTTCATGAAAATAAATGAAGTCCATTCGCTTTCTTTCCAAGCTCTTTAAAATAGACAGCTTATTGTAGGTAGGTTCAAAACAGCTTTACATTGATAAATGTTTCTGTGGATTAATGTAGAAATGCATTAAAGCACCATAGTCAAGGGAACAGGGGAAAGAGGCACATAAACTCTGACTATCTTGCACTGCCCTCTGCTGAGAGTGAGTGAAAACACTTTTACTTCATTTTGATTCATTTGAATCAAAATGACAGCCAAAAGTTTGAAGTTCATTTTGAACTTGAATATAACTTTTATATAACTCAATTTATATAGCACCAATTCACAAAACAGCTATATAATATAAAGTGTTAGTACTTTAAATGGTTAAGGAGATTTGTGTGATAGTATTATTTACTTGTCTAAGATGGTACAACAATGATACCTCCTAGATTTTGGTGCTTTTTAATAAATCCTTGCAGCATAATGTGCTACAGTCATATTTGTTATATTTCAACATGTGCTATACAAAACTCAGATGTTTTTGACATAATTACATAATGACTGATATAGTTACATATTATGGTTCTTCTTTACATCTACATCCTGAAAGACTGTTTCTCTGTGAGGAAATCCCAGTCTGCTATGGCAGCTCCAACATGCAGTACATTTTTTGATAACTTTAATACATACAAATATGTTTTATAAAGATACAAAAATAACAGATGAGATTTTTTAAAAAGTGTTTATTTTTTGTTATTTAGACCAATATGGGGACATATTTCAGTTCACATTTTTGCGTCGTTATGACATATTATTGTTAGTTTGGTGAGGGCACCAGGAATGCCACTGTGCTGGACCCCAATGCAGTATCAACAAGTCTCTGCTGGTCATCAAAGAAGATGTGAGGCCTGATCTTCACAGACCAGATTCACATATTAGGTCTTATTTAGAAAGTGTTGGGCAGTGAATGTATCAGGATCACTTAAAAGAGCAAAGATTATCTCAATGTAATCGCTTCCATTTAGGGTTATTTCAATAGAAACAGCTGAGACCTTTAACAGCTCTGTTCTAACGCATCCTCCTGAGTTCATACCTACATGGACGTCTCAGTGGTAGATTTCAAATGACATGGAACATATCAAAAATCTAAGAGAGATGCCTAATTGAATTAGTAGTGAATCTCTTTCTCTATCTTTAACTCACCACGTTTTGTGATCACTTTCTTCAGTGAGTCTGATGAGCTAGCGTTGATGAAGATGACCTTGAAGAGTTCCTCAGTCTGCTTTTCAAATTTATCATTCACAGCCTGCAGAGACTTGAATTTGAGTGAGAAATAAAACTTAACTTAAATGTAAATTTAGCCAGTTTTCTGTGGTTTTATGTTATATTATACCATTTAATTTTTGTATTATAATCTGTGAATGGTCCTAGGCTGCACTTACATGGCATTGTATATGAAGTATATATGTCTCTGCTTTCTTTTGGTTTTTTTAATTACGAACCATGTCACTGTTAGATATACAGGAGTTGAGCCAAATGCATCCCTGTAGTGCACAGTTACCTTGGATGGTCTTGCAAGGTCATGATTCCTGGCAGAAAATTTGTGCGAAATGAAGAGTTTCCCACATTTTTCTGCAATGCAGCATATTTGAGGAGAGGGTGGCCTCCTTTAAGTTCCTCAGCACCCACGTATCTGAGGACCTATCTTGGTCCACAAACACATCAGCCCTAGTGAAGAAAGCCCAGCAGCGCCTCCATTTCCTGAGGGTTTGGAGATAGAACAGGCTGCAGACTGACCTACTAGTGTCCTTCTACCGAGCCACTATCTGTGTGGTACGCTGGTTGCACGACAGCTGACAAGAGGAGACTACAGAGGGTCATCAAAACTGCAGAGAAGGTGATCGGCTGTCCACTGTCCCCCCTGGACTCCATTGCCAGCTCGAGATGTCTCTCCAGAGCCAGGGGAATTATAAAGGACTACCTCCACCCTAACCACCACCTCTTCAACATCCTGCCCTCTGGAAAAAAGTTGAGATTACTAAACTAAAGAACAGCTTCTTCCCGTGGGCTGACAGAACTCTTAATGCAAACTAAGAGTGTGAACAGACTTCTCCAACACATCCACTCTGACGCTTCTAATCAACTATGTTGCTGCCATCCCATGTGCAATATCTCAGTCTTTTCATGTTCTGTGCAATATTTTTGGCCCATGTGTAATATCTTTGGTATGTGCAATATTTTGGTCTCACTGGAACTACCACCTCCACCCTAACTGACCATAGCCACTCCACCCTTATTTATTTATTATATTGTATAACTGACCTTGTATGCAGCCCACAATGTTTCTCTTTCAATGTTTCTACGCATACACCATGTACATTGTTACTCACATATATGTATACATATATATTGCTTTTTTTCCCTCATTGTATATTGTTTTCTTTACTTTTGCACCTTTGTGGTCCATCTACCCAATTTCGCTGTGCAAGAAACCGCACAATGACAATAGAAGCTGTAAGTCTCTTTAAGTCTTTATTTTCTCTTTTATTCCCAGTTTTGCACATTTACAGTTTCAGTAGTGAAAATGGTTTCAATGTCCAGATTCTGACATAATCAAGTTTTGACCTTAGCAGATTAGTGTGTGTGTGGCTGCAGGAATGTGAAAGATAATAAATATGTCACCAGCCCATCATTATGCATATCTGATATCATATCTCACAGTACAATAATATTGAATGGGTTGCATTGTTGTACTTTGTCATGTTTCTCAGGTCTTTGTCTGAATTTCTACCAACATTACTTGTCATGTTCTCATGTTATTGCTAAGGATTGTCTATTGCATTGGAGTCACACTGGGTTAAATATGTACACTTGGGTTTTAAGGGGTATTTATTATTTTCTTCTTTTTTGGGTTGTATGGAAGCCCCAAACGCAATTTCATTGTTCTTGACAATGACAATAAATAAATACTATACTATGCATAACTCTGAATGAAATGGTGTTATTTTTGGTGTATTTGTTGAACACAGAATCATGATTTACATGTGATTTTGCTGATAGTTAAGGATGCTTAATTGCTTATTATTGATCAGAATATAATCAGGTGTAAGTTTAATAAATAAAAGGGATATAAAAAATATAGTGATAATTCTAAGACAGGCCTCACACTGATGTCGGGATGCTGCTTGGCAAAATCTGATATTTCATTCCTACCCAGTATCATGGTCCTCCAGTTTCCTGCCTTGCCCGCTTCTCTCTCTCTCTTTGTCTCTAACCACACTTTGTTTTGCAGTGTCTTCCTCCAGCATCTGGCTGACTGCACTTGGGTTGACTTTGGTACTTGCCTCATCATCCGGTTCCTTTAAGCTGGAGGAGGACTGTCATTCAACGCCGGACTGCTAACTAAACAGTTAGTGAAGCTTGGTTTCTGCCACATTTAATCATTTGTCTTCTTTGTTTGCCTTGAAGCTGCCACTTACCTTCTGTTCCTGTTTGTACAGGAATCGAGTGTGAGGGCTGAGTGAGTGTTTGGACTGTGAGTATTTTGGGGTCAGTTTGGTGGATTTGTCTCTGGCCATCCCTGTGGCATGGATGAGTGGCCTTCTGGATAACCTGCTGTTCTTGAGATATAGTTTGCAAATTCGTTACTTCCCTGTGTGAATTGCCGGGACTGTAAATAAATGCTGGTAATTCCTTAGTCCACATTTTGAATCCTTCCAAGCACTCACCATGATGCCCAGACTCTTGGTACCCGCAAAGATTACAGTAAATACACTCTTGCATTATTCAATTCAGGTGCTGAGCAGAACTTTATTGATCATTCTCTTGCAGCAAAAATAAACATACAAGTCCTTCTGCTTCTTTAAACTCTGCCTGTCTCTGCTCTAAATGGTTCCCGACTCAATGACTCATAGAACACTAAACCCAAAAGAGAAGTTATGGAAAAAGACATCATCGAGCAATTATTCAGTGGTAAATATGTATATAAATGTAATAGGTTAATAATGAATGTTTAAAAACGTTCCTGTGATTATTTTCATGTTGGCTTGAAATAAAATATATTCCTCTGGTGTTACTGCAGCTTACTGTGAAATCTCAAGCTGACCAATCTTGCCATCATTTATTGTCAACACTTAGGCTACGTCCACACGTACACGGGTATTTTTGAAAACGAAGATTTTCTGTTTTCGTTTATAAAAAAATCCCGTCCACACATAAAGCCAAAAACGAAGTGAAACGCTTCTATAAACATGCCAGTGTAGCAGGTGGCGCTATATTCCTATCTGTGTAGAAATGTTGGCCAATCAGAAGTCAATAAGCCTGGGCGGGAAAGAGTAAACAAAGATGGCGCATAGAAGGAGAACTGAGTCGTATGTGTGGAGGGACAGTAACTGTGTGTGTGTATATGTAAGCATTTAAGCACTGCAGAGAGTAAAATTAACAGTAACATTTTGTCTAAATCCGCCATTGTAGAAATTCATTTCACTGAAACAATAACGTGGCGCACAGTGTGACGTCAAAAAAGGCGCACACCTTTGACGCTGCGTTTTCTCTGTTTATCTCGTCCACACGTAATAGCAAAAACCGAGTTTTTGAAAATATCCACCCTGGCAGGAGTTTTTAAAAATCTCAGTTTTCAATGACCGAAAACGGCGTTTACGTGTGGACGAAAGGTGCAAACGCATAGAAAAATCAGCGTTTTCAAAAATACCCAGCGTCAGCCAGGTACGTGTGGACGTAGCCTTATGAACATTTTTTATGTGGTTGTATTTCGGATGTTTATGAAGTTCAGGTCATTATAAATGATAATGAACTGTTGATGGTAAGGATACATTCTCATAGTCGTTCTCTTCATCACTAGTTTCCTCTTCCTTATCATTATCCACACCTAATGATGGTGAGGATATGTTCTCATAGTTGTCTTCTTCATCACTAGTTTCCCCTTCATCTTCCCTGTGACCGTCTACGCTCACACAGGCCTCCTTGGGCTTGTTGTAATTGTCATTTGGGCTCACTTCCTCATAATCATGATCTTCATCACTCACTGGGTCATCATAATCATCACTCGCTTCTTCATCCAGTACTGCAACTTCTTTGCTTTTTTCATTAGTTTCCACTGCATCAACATTCACATAGTCCTCCTCATCATCCTCTTCATCTGCATTGATATAATTATGCCTGACTCTGACAGACACTGAAACACAAGTAAGGGAAAACAATGCAAATTTGTAATATGTATGAACATGTAAACAATGTGATGAATAATTATTTATAATTGTGTGTCCTGGTGAGCACACACTTTGACTTTGGACGAGGATTCCAGGCTGCTTGGTTGCTCGTGGTCTTCTGCACAGCAGCCACATCACTAATGGCAGCAGCAGGAGCAGCAGCAGGACTCCAACAGATACCGAGGACACCAGCATCATCAAAGACACTAGGAAGAGAAAATTTGATCAGTTTATCCATAAAAACTACTTCTCATTTATGTTTCAGTCGAGAGCATGTAGTTTTCAGCCACATCGTATGTCATTCACACCAGTCTAGTTTCAAGAGTTTGGCTACAGAACACTGTGCTCAGCAGGAGCAGATACACAGTCAACAGTCAACACTACACGCTCAACTTAAAAACCTACTTACTTACTAAAAGTAGTTGTAAAAATATGACAGCGTCCCCAGCACCAAAAGAAAGAAAGGCTAAATTAATTCAATTAGATGAAACCAGTAAAAAACATAAAATCATTTTCATCAATTTAATGTAAGCAGTTATTTACAAGTTTAAACAGTCTTAACAGACTGTCTCAAAACTTTACTGTGGTTCACTAGTGATTACTGAGAATTCTGCTGATGACAGACAGTATAATGTCCAGACTGAGAGAAAGCTAAAACAGGAAAGATGGTTAAGAAAGCTTATTCTATTTTTATTCTATTGTATGCAGTATATTATTTGATTCTATTCTATTATGTACAGTATCTTATTCTTATCATTTTATCCTATTCCAGTGTTTTTCTAATTTTTGCTATGAATAATAATCAAAGTGTTTTTATTGAGTTTTCAGAAAGCATACCATTCATACAGAAAAGCTCGAACTCAAGTCCTACCACACAGTGTAAGACAAAACTATAC
>NW_005187782.1:257299-263385 GCF_000239375.1 Pundamilia nyererei | reverse complement strand
GCCCCCTGGTACATTCTTGCCAGTTTCTCCCTTGACAAATGGAGTAATTTTTGCTATGAAGTACACCCTAGCACAGGATTACTCTGAAAAGACTGATTACTGCATTTGTTTTTGGTTTTTTGGAAACTTCAGACTCATATCTTTCTGTTTCTATTCACGTTTGTTTCTATACTAGAACAGTCTCCTCCTTTACATCTGCTTCTTCTCTTTCTGGTTTTAAATGTATACATTCAGAAATTAACAGAATGAACAGAGAAGGCTGAGAAATACAGATACACAGTGTGCACAGAAGATTTGTCACAGTGACATTTCTTATTATTTGTTTGTAATTAAAAAATAAAAAAGCATAAACTGTGTAATTTATGTATGTGTAAATACTGTACTTACTGTACTTAATGATGACACTAATTGGTGCAATTACAGCAGATCTGAATGTCCGTGTGGACACTGTGACCTCATACACACAGCTGTAGTTGCCCTGCTGTTCATACTCAGCTACAGGGAAACTAAATGAGGCTGAGTTGTTGACTGCTGGCTCTGTGAGGTTGGAGCCAGAGAAGCTGAGAATAAAATGTCCACTGGAAAATGTGGAGTTAATGGAACAGGTGAGGACAAAGCTGTAACCCCTGGTGATCTGTGCACCTTCAGGACCCCAGACAAGTCCTGCATTCGGAGACGTCAAGGAGATGCTGGGCCTCTGCAGTCTCACTGTGTGAAAGTGACATTGGGATTAAGGACAGAAGTCCAGCATTCACTCTTTTAGGCCTCAACTTAACATTTAGCTCTTTAGCTGCTAAATGCTCCACAGTGTGTAATAGTTTGTTTCCAGTAGTCTGTGTTTCGTCCTGAGTACTGTGGGCTTTGAGAGCATTTTGTCAGCCACCCAGAAATTTTATGAAAAAAGAGCTGCTGTTCTAAATACAAGAAAGAACTACTGCAGTATCCTCTTATAAGCATTGCTATTGATTATTTATGATCATACTTGTATTTGTTTTCTTACCTGTAACAGAGAGCCTAACAGAGTCACTTGTTGGGGAGTAAAATTGTTGACTTGGGCCGCTTTCCTGATACTGACACTGGTACAATCCCTCATCATCAAAGTCTACTTCAGGAATATTGAAGGTAGCAGAGTTTGTGTTTGAGTTTTGGGTCCTGTTGAATGAATCTGATGTTTTCATCAGAATGAACGTTCCACCTAAAGTTTGAGTTGAGATTGAACAAGTGATTCCAATGTTCTGACCCCAGGTCACCTCACCAGCAGGACTGATGGAGATATTGGGTTTTGGAAAGATTACTGAAAAGAGACACACAACACCAGCACAATAATACATTTGTTGTAGCTCACTGAGCGCCCTACTTATAGAAAACAAATGAAACATGATGTTCAGGAAAGTGTATTTCTTCTTACCAGTAACAGAGATTCTGACAGAGTCACTGAGGGGGGAGTTGAATGTGTTACTTGAAATGCGTTTCTCATACTGACACTGGTACAGTCCATCATCACTGAAGTCCACTCTGTGGATATTGAAGGTAGCAGATCTGGATCCTGTTTCAGTCTGACTGAAATTACTTGAGGTTTTCTTGAGGGTGAAAGTTCCATCTAAGAACTCAGATGAGACGGAACAAGTGATGCTGATATTCTGACCCCAGCTAACCTGACCTTCATTTACAGAGATGCTGGGTTTTGGGAGACTCACTAACAAAAAAAAAAGAAAAGAAAAAAAGAATAGTGTTAGTTTTAATAGATCACAAAGTCAAGCTACACCGATGTCCTCAGCTAATCCCAATAACAATCCATATGGCTCAACTGATACCAGTTTACATATCCAACTGGTAATTCTCTTTAGTGACATTCTCAGTGCAAGCCACTTTGCAACCCGCTATCACCTCCACTTTCCCTTCTCAAGCTCTACATGAATCAATACCATGTCTGCTGGCAATAAAATCCAGTTTAGAAAAGATGAGAGCAAGATGGTATCTGGGACAGAAACTGCTAACACAACTTTGGCTCTTTCCAAGCATAGACAGTATATTAACACTAGAGGTGGGAAGTAACAAAGTACAAATACTTTGTTACTGTACTTAAGTACAATTTTCAGGTATCTGTACTTAAGTACTTTTTTTCTGACTACTTTTTACTTTTACTCCCTACATTTTTAAACAAATATCTGTACTTTCTACTCCTTACATTTTCTAAACTTGCTCTTTATCTCTGGTTTAACGCATTTGGGGGGAGTTATTGTTTGTTACCGCTAGCCTTCATGACACCAGTTTAAACCTAGACAGTGACACTTGAAAGGCAGTCCTGTTCATTTATTAATCACCAGGGATGGCAAGAGAGGTAAAGAGAGAAAGAGAGATGGCATTGGCCAACGTTTATGGGTTAAAAGTGGGACAGTGGTTTATTTTATGTTTATTTTTTTTGTGTTTTTTTGCACAACACTGAAACGACTGTAGGTGTCTGTAAGTTGCAGTTGCAGTATCTAGCTAGCCCTACTGAAGAGGAATGAAAATGAGGGGAGTGACTTTTTAAGTGTCAGGTCATTTCAAATGCAACATTTTTATCAGCTCAACAAACATCAGCAAACACACAAACTGTTTGTGAGCAGTTTGTCTCACAGTGTGTTGCTAGCTAAAGGTCCAGCTACTTTATTTCACAGGTAGAGAAATAAATCTTACCCAGAGTTGGAGAAAGATAAGAAAGATTGGACAAGACGAACAGAGGTTAGATTTGAAGGTCTCAGTGGGATTCAGTGTAAGTCCTCATGTTTTTAAAACGGACATTGAGCCAGTACATACGAAATTGTGTTTTGCAGGATAAACAGGTTAATTTGCTATAATGTGGTGGATTTAAAGTAAAGAACAGTGTGTGACTGGTGCACAGTGGCTGTGGTTTCATGGTCAGAGTTAGGTTACGTCTGCGGTGTAATTGCATTCCACAGCAGGATGTTAACGGAACCAGTGTGAATGCGGAAGTGAATGTGAGCGCGAATGGTTGTCTGTCCCTGTGTGTTAGCCCTGCGACAGACTGGCGACCTGTCCAGGGTGTACCCCGCCTCTTGCCCTGTGACAGCTAGGATAGGCTCCAGTGCCCCCCGAAATCCTGAAAAGGATAAGCGGAAGCGAATGGATGGATGGATGTTAACGGAACCAATCAGTGTAATTAGTTAGGATGGCAGCTAGGGGGCGAGACTGGTGGTGTCAGCGGGGCCGAGCACGGCGTTCAGCATCCAGCAACTGGAGTCCTCTGACTTTTCAAAGCCGCAAGAGTAGTCCAAATGGATACCAAGGTTCAAAAGATTTTCTCTTGCAAGTAATTTGAATGTGAGTTTGGAAGAGAACCAAGTCAACATTTTGATTTATTTCTTCACTGACTAAGTTAACTGCTAAGCAGAGGACAACATATCGGGGGTACATGATGGATTCGAGGCTGTTTTCAGCGTGCTTAAATTCAACATGCGCAGACAGGGAGATAATCAGAAAGGGGATGCTTTTTTTTGTGACTGTGCTCTAGGCACAAGCACAACACTGCAACTATGGAGTGCTACATGATGAGCTGATACGTGACAGGCTTGTTGTCGGTCTCACAGACAAACGGCTGTCAGAATGCATGCAGCTTGACTCAGATTTGACCCTGCAGAAGTCTATCAACATATTGTTGAAATCTCCCAATTCTTTGAATCTTTGGGCTGAAGGAAGGACAATACTCGGTGTATTTATGCTCAATCAACAATCATTTATTTCCATACAATTCAACACTTAAGAGCATAAGAACCATCATGATGGGGAGACATGCCTGAAGAGGGTCACAGCAAGTCTCAAAATGGTGACGGGTTGCTCAGCTTTTTATAGTCTCTAGTGGCCCCCATCTAGTCGTAAAAGCCAAAACATCACATTCTTTCTCTGTTACAGCGCCTAAGTTATGACCTCGGCAGTTGTTTCTCTGCTTTCTGTAAGGTGGGGGTGTGGAATGTGGTCTGTCTATCTCCCCTGTCTTAGACACAGAGTCTCCTGCTTACAATCTTCTCTTCATGATTCAACAATTAAGCATGTAACACATTCACAGCAGATCAAGGATACAGAGTGATGCACACTTGTCTAATAAACTAATAAGTGAATATGTTCTTTTAACTCAAAAGTATAACGAGAACTAAACTACATACAGCTCACACACTCTATATTAAAGGGTATAATATGATCTACAGCAGTATTCTAATTCAACTACTTTGATTACATATTTAAGGTAACATATGATAACAGAATAATATCACAATATCAACATAAAGTCAGACATAAGTACAGCTGGACTGGCCATCAGGCATATTGGGCATTCGCCTGGTGGGCCGATGATATTTTTTTGTTCTCATGAGCTTTTTTGTTTTTTTTTTTTTTTTTTTTGTAATGGTATAAACAATAAAAGGTGGTGGATTGGCCAATGTGTCATGATTGACCCTGGGCTGGACCATTTACAGCTGAGGACGTCGGACACACCCTCCCGTTTGCTTGGGCAGCGGCTCTGAAACCAATCTTATCATGGACAAACAGAAGAAAATGGTTTTGTGGTATCCTTATTGAGGTTAAAAAGAACGTGATTTGTTCCGTTCTTCAGCTAGAATGAAAATAAGACACAAAGCTGGAGTTATTCTGTCTTTATGCTGCACAGCTGCCTCTTCTTCTGTCATTCTCTCCCTCTCCTGTTGCTACTTCAATCATGAAACTGATCAATGATCAGCTGATTGGCTTTTCTGTTGCAAGTTCCGTCTCTCTTGTTTGTTTATCGCCCACTTTGTGACAGAAAGAGGAAACCTGTGGATGTCATGCTAAACAACAGCAGTATGGTTAAGCTTGATAAGCTGTTTTTAGAATTTATTTAATATTACTTTCAGGTATCAGCTGATGTTTGCTGGAGCCACAGCCGTAAAAGCTGCTGGTCATGATATCGGTTTGGATATCTGGTGAGAGGGAAACATGAAGATGAAACCAGGAGAGGTCCTTCCCACATCGCAAGCAGGTCTGGCCCGGATCTGGTATCAAGCCTGCACTGCTGGCTGACTTCTGGCATGATAAGACGTATGTCATCCAGATATGGGCCAGGCCTGGCATAGATTGCGCTGTCCATAGCGTTTGGAATGCCATATCTGGCTCGATTGTGATTTGGTTCATGTGGCCCAGACCCATAGAAAAATGGGTCTGGCCCAGATCTGGCATCAAGCTGGCATTTCTGACTGACCGGTGTCATGGCTGCATGTCAACCAGATGTGGGCCAGGTCTGGCAATGATGGCAATATTTATGTTCCTATTTTAGTTAGAAGACTCAAATGCCATGTTGCAATACTATACTGCTATGGTAGCCAACATTACAAATGCAGGTTTGACAGGTTTGTGAGTGTACACTTTAGCCAAAACTTAGTGACGGTTTGCTCATCTTTGCCAGTGCGTAGCTGTAGCTCAGGAGGTAGAGCAGGTCACCGACTGATCGGGAGGTTAGTGTCAAGTCTGAATGTGTATGAATGTAGTTAGGAAGCGCTCAGTTTAGAGAAAGTGTGTGATTGGGTAAATGTGGCATGTTGAGCAATCTGGGAGAATAGAAAAGTGTTGTATAAGAGTCAGTCCATTCACTGTCTGATCAGAGTTTTGTCATTTTACTTTTGCACTATTATGCACATGTTGTTATTACATGGCTTGATTAAGGTAGACATTAGGCTGACATCTGGGTCCAGAGCTGAACCTGTTCAGGGCCAGCACAGGGCCAGCAGTGTGCTTGCAACTGGCCCGTGGCTGCACACAACTTACACATGGCCCACATACTGCAAAGAATGACGACCCTTTGGTGGCCCAGATCATGTGTCTGCAACTGTGGTTGCAAACACATTACCAGGGAAAGAGGGGCACAAAGAAATACTTTTCTTTCTTATTGTCATTTTAATTCTCTATCTTTTAATAAATAATCATCTGAATCTTGCAACCAAAGTGGTCATCTGATGTAAAGTGTATAGCAATTGTCATTAGGGTTGCCAACGTCCATTAAAAAACGGAATCGTCCCGTATTTAGAAACAAAAGTACACGTCCCGTATTGAGCTAATAA
>NW_005187782.1:245078-246657 GCF_000239375.1 Pundamilia nyererei | reverse complement strand
GAGTGAATGAATAGTGGAATTGTAAAGCGCTTTGAGGGCCCCGAAAAGCGCTATATAAATGCAATCCATTATTATTATGTCCTTCACTTATGTTGCCTCAATTTGATTTGCCATCATGATGGTACAATTGTGAACAGTTTTTGCCGACAGGGGCATATCTTTTACTTGTTTGATTATCTTGTCTGTATCTGAAAAGTCGCCAAAAAGTTAACTAGCAACATCAAGCTGTCCCCTACAGGATATTTCAATGCAAATGTAGTATGGCGTGTGTCGAAGTGGCGCTTTATATCTGACCATTTCATCGATCCAATTTTATCATTGCATATTAGACATACTGCAGAACCTGCTCTCTCCACATAGGTGAATTCCTCTGTCCATTCCTGCTGAAAAGTATGATATTCGTCATCTTTTTTTCTTTTAGCCATCTTTGATAAAAGGGTTTCTGCAATTGGCTAGCTGACTACTCGATTAAAAGGAAGGAAGTTTACTTCCTGACCTCACAATGACCCATGTATGTTACGCATTATCCAATAAAAATTTGGTGTTGTCTCGGAGGACAGCTGTGGTTAGCTCCAGCCATCCGCAACCATCAACATGAGCGGTAGAAAATGAATTGATTGAAATACATGGGAATGTATTATATTTTTAATATCATATTTCTTTTATTGTTAAAGATTTGCCTGCGAGCCAGATGCAGCCATCAAAACAGCCACATCTGGCTCACGAGCCATAGGTTTCCGACCCCTGCTCTAAACAATCAAGAAGAAATTTACAGTAAAACACCAAACATACACGCTAAAAAACTGACTCACTGTTCTCTGTTAAATGTAATGGGGATTTTTTCTGTTTTGTTTTTGTTTCAGAATTCCTCAAAGACAGTTTCTTTGCATCTGATTTGTTAAAGTTTTATGTTTATGAGTACACCAAGCCTTAAAGCTGGTTGTGTCAAAGCAGAGTCCTGGATTTGTTGGGTTTGCTTGCCTTCAGTTTATTTTTTTTCTTTCTTCTTTCTTTTCCTTAATGTTTTTAAGAGCCACACTGGAAAGGAGTCAAGAAAAGAGAGCCTCACTGGTTGATGTTATCCTCATGTAAAAGCTGCACAATTTGCAGAAAGCCATGGACACCCATACTTAACAGTGCTCTGAATTGTTTAAAATCTCCTCTACACACCAGCTGCTGCTTTTCTTGTTTGCCTGAGTAACTTACTGTGTGTGGGTGTGTTAGTATGTGAAGGTGTTGTGATGTTTAGTTTTGAGCCATTTTTGTGTTTCTGCCCATGTATCTATGTGAATATGCTTGATCAATCATGCTGATACGCAAGTTATTTGCATAAAAATGTAGTTTCACCATTTTACATGAGGACATTTTAGGCTGGTACAAATCAGCTGCAGTGCATTTAAATATATTTTCAATTACATGTTAGGAATGTGGTCTCTCTTCAGCTCTTCCCAGGAGGGTGGCACGGATGCCCCTCCGGTCCTTCTTGGGCTCTCGCACTCTGGGGCCTCTGGATGTCTGGAGCCTGGATCTCCTCCATGCCTGCTTCATGCCCTGGGGGACGGGGCTATGGCTCTCTACA
>NW_005187782.1:236062-243923 GCF_000239375.1 Pundamilia nyererei | reverse complement strand
ACAGTGGAGGAAACATGATGGGTCCAGGTTGATTTGTTGCTTTTGACCCCATGTACCTTACATGATTTATGGAGAAAATTAAGTTTATCGAGTTGTTTTGTGTGTTTTTTCTCACCTGAACAAACAACACCAGCGTCCTCGTCATGTCCACAGTTGTGTGTCCCAAATCCATTGTGTCCACACTCAATTAGAGAACTCTCACTTCCTGAACAGGCTACGTCATCAAGCCAGATTTTCCCACTTCCTGGACTAAAGTGAGCAGATGCAGTGGCCTCCAGTGCTGTCCCGCAGCCGAGCTGTCTACAGACCACTTTTGCATCATTTAAGTCCCAGTCATCATCACAGACTGTTCCCCAGTTTTTCCTGTGGTAGATTTCTACTCTTCCATAGCACTGAGTGGACCCAGACCCAGATAATCTGATCAGACCTATCAGGCACAAGGCATTCCTATATTTTAATATTCCCTGAAACTGAAGTCAGACTTAATGCATATTATACAAGAACATGATGACCTGTAATACCTTGTCTCACCTGAACAGACAACACCAGCGTCCTCGTCATGTCCACAGTTGTGTTTCCCAAATCCTCTGTGTCCACACTCAGTTAGAGAACTTTCACTTCCTGAACAGGCCACATTATCAAGCCAGATTTCTCCAGTGCCTTGACCAAAGTGAGCAGATGAAGTGGCCTCCACTGCTGTCCCACAGCCCAGCTGTCCACAGACCACCTTAGCATCACTTAAGTCCCAGTCATCATCACAGACTGTTCCCCACGCACTGCTGTGGTAGATTTCTACTCTTCCAGAGCACTGAGTGGACCCAGACCCGGATAATCTGATATGAGCACCTAGTCACAGGCACATTTGCTTAAAGAGTGTTAGTGTTTCTTTTTTGTTATTTGGCCATGGCAAAAATCAAACACATTTACCAACAATAATAATTATGAAAGATAACATACTTTGTATCATTTAAATTCTGAAGAAACCAAAAGAAACCCAATCAGCATAACCCAGCCCACCTTTCCTTCTTGTCCTTCAGTTTGGCTCAGTTATAGTTACTGGGTCACAGAGTTGTTCATCCAAACAGAGAAAGATACATTTATTCAACACAATTTATTAGAACAATATCTCACCTGAACAGACAACACCAGCGTCCTCGCCATGTCCACAGTTATGTGTCCCAAATCCTCTGTGTTCACACGCAGTTAGAGAACTCTCACTTCCTGAACAGGCCACATCATCAAGCCAGATTTCTCCACTTCCTGCACCAAAGTGAGCAGATGCAGTGGCCTCCACTGGTGTCCCACAGCGAAGTCTTCTACAGACCACTTTTACATCATTTAAGTCCCAGTCATCATCACAGACTGTTCCCCAGGAGCCACTGTGATAGACTTCAACCCTTCCAGAGCACCGAGTGGACCCAGACCCAGCTAGTCTGATCTGACCTATCAGCACATAATATAAACTGTATTTAATATTTTCTTCAAGTTGAAATATTCATATGAGACACATAAGAAGAAACTTACCTGCTGCAGGTGTGGAGGACGCAAAGAGACAAGAAACTGATGAAGAGGAAAACATGGGATTGCTTATGATATAAAGTTAGTTAAAAATAATGTAACAAATGTTATCATTTATAAAAAATAAATAAATAAATAAAAACTGAGTCTTAAAGATGTATTCATTACTGCTTCTGTATCAGAGTTATTATAGTTTTGTATCTTTTTACTTTTTGTTCTTAATTGTTCTTTTGTACCCCGCCTCTCGCCCTATGACAGCTAGTATAGGCTCCAGCGCCCCCCGCGACCCTGAAAAGGATAAGCGGAAGCAAATGGATGGAATGGATGTTCTTAATTTATTTTCACTTTAGCTTCCAGAGTTTAATTTCTTATTTCAGTTTCTTTTTTATTATTTGAACATGATGCAACTTGGTTTAGTTTTAATTGATTTAGGAAAATCACTACAGGTGTTACAATGAACAAACATAATCTTTTGAAAGCAGTTCACTCGGGCTTGTAGACTCAAGTTTCAATGCCTCATCGGGCAAGTTGTAATAAAATTCCTACTAAAACTAATTATATTCCATCTAAATTTTTTATTTTAGTTTAGTTAACTAAAAGATTTTATTTTTTACATATAGTTTTAGTTAACTATAATATTCTTGATCTGTACAATATAAAGAAAAACATTATATGAAAAGGAAGATTTTCTTACCAAGGGTAAAGATGTGAAGCACATTCAGCTGCCCCATAACTGACAAACAAAAGCTGCTTCATGTTATTTATTAGAACCCGGTGGCAGTAAAATGAACTTCCCCTTTCGATTTCCGGTGTTTTTCCTCTTTTTTCTTTTTTTAATCTCACATGCATCCGCAGGGTATTCAAACAAAGCAGCTGTAAGGCTTGAAGTTCACACACATGATTACGTGTTGTGTAATGTTGCATAACAATGGCAAAAATAATGCTAATGATTAATCGAGTGCCTCGCAGTCAGGGGCATTGCTAGGATCTGGGTGCTGAGCCCAGTCTTGAAATCTTTTGGATTTACTAAATTTACTAAATATTATAGTGAAATAAATATAACATGTCAAAGATGTGCTGCCTCAAGGTTGAAGTCACAAAATAATACTAAAATAAACTTCATAATCTTCATCTCCTCTGCTCTCTCCTCTGCCCTGGTTATAAGAAGAATGTAATCAACATGTGCCAATCAAACTCCACCCAAATAGATCATCTATGGTATAACTCTTATGTATCAACTTACTTTATAAACTGGCCCAATCAGTTATTCAACAAATGTCAGGTTGCAGAAAATCGAATTATTAATGCACAATTTCATGCCACAAGAACTAAACTGTCGATAATGACTGGACCTACAGGCCAATACTTCATGCAGATGTGGATGTTCATGAGTCAGGATTGTGTTGCTGTTATTTCTACTGAATGTCGTGCACAAATGACATCTGTCTTCACTATCACGTGACTCCCTTGTTTGTTAATTTGTGTTTTCTATTTCATTTTGCAGTATTTTATTCTTAGTGTCCTTTAATCACTCTGCTTTTACACTGGTTTTTAAACTATTCTGTGTAGTATCTTCAAATGTCCACTAGATTTCATTACTCCTCTGTGAACGTGGAACACAACAACGTACATGACTTTCTATTGTCTTTCTGTGTATTCACACTCTGAATACACAGATATGCACATCTTTTTCTTCTTAAGGTTACAACAATAATGCACACTTATTTTAATAGGTTTTAGTGCAATCTTGATATCGGATGGATATAATAACCTCAGATCTTTTATCCAGTTTCAGTTTCAGACCATCCCACTGTCACTATGGTTACTTACTGTGATGCTTGCCACCATCATTGTTGATGTGTTTTAGCTAACTAATGACCTGATTAACCTGCTTTGCAGCACAGCTGCTGGAGTCCCATTGCTGAATCCAGTTTGTCAGACCAGTCAACATAGGCGCTGATGTTAGGTTCGAGCTGCCAGAGTGATGCTCAGCTCTGACAGAGACCTTGCCTGTGATAGCCGGTGATCAGATGGCTGAATTTATCTTCCCTCCAGTAAACAATTCTTTTATGAGATCCAGGGATATTCAAAAACACATCCAGGGCCCAGGCTAACTTGTCGCCTGCTGTCAGTCACTGTGACTCACTGTGAACAATTTTGCAGCAGGTCTTCAACCTGTTATCCACAAGAACAGAACTCTTTGTCTTCATCTAGTGATCACACTGTAGTATTAACATAGATTGAAGTTTTTCTCGATCAATTTGATTTTTGATGTCATTCTACTTACTCTCAACCCTTTAAATGTATTTCTCCATCCTCATTAGCCTTTGTCATTGTGTTTGTACACAGCTCTTTTGTTTACAGATGCTTGTCATGGCACTGCTACTTGCACTCAGCCAGTGAAGATATTTGTAGTTCACTTTAGGATTTAGAAATAAGTTACAAGAAATGTAGAGTATTGTAGAGACACTGACACTGCCTTGGATGTAATAAAGGCCTAAACACATCTTAAAGTTAGGAGTAGATTTTTAGGAGACCCTCCTCTACCTTGGGCTGTGAAAGTAGAACAAAGGGATGCCATAGCTTAGTGGAAATTCCCCAAGGGATACCTGGGTGGGAGCCTCAGTGCTTGTGACCTAATAATCATGTTTTGTAGAGGAGTTTGGTGTAGCTTGGGTGTGGGGAGATGGCCTTTTTTAAGACCGGCAGGAAGTCACGTACACAGAGACACATACACACACATGCACACACACAGTATGCGCACACGCAAGCACTCATGTGCTCGCACATACATACACTAACACAGTGTTTTAGTTTTATGGCACATCATATAGGGTTTACAATGGGGGTCGCTTCTTTAAAAACTGTGTGTAACAGAGGGTGGAGTGGGTAGAGATTTGCAGAGGAATTGTCGGGCCATGTACATGTCCCTTCTACAAGATGCAAAAGTGATTGCGGATGAATAAAAGTTTTGTGAAGTAACTACTGAGTTCCAGTGTCGTCTCTGGAAGCCTGGGGAATCCAAGAATTGGGGTGAAACTGTTTTAATGGTGACACCACACATTGTACATGTACATTGTGTGGCTTTACAGTACTGTGTAGTAGTTGTTGTTATTTTCTATGTTTATTGGCATTTTTCCATGTTTTGATGCATGTAGTGTCAGAAATTATTTGCAAGATGCTAATGAAACCTGCTATGATGTATGGTTTGGAGACAGTGGTGCTGACAAAAGACAAGAGACCAAGCTGGAGGTGGCAGAGTTCAAGATGTCTTATGCTGGGCAGACACTGTGCGATTTTTTTCAGTCGCGCGATTCAGCTCCTGCTCAAACTGTACGATTGACTCGCAGGGGTTATAAGTTCATAGGTCACGATGCAGGGTCTCACACTATGCGGCCCGATGCTCTGATGCGACCTGAGTGCTCACACTGTGCGTCCATAAAAATGAAGGTTATAACAGAAATTCTGTCGCTCGCTCTCCCTCTCCGTCTTTCACTCACACAGACACACCACCACCATCAACTTTGCTAAATTGCTAATGAAAAACATTGATCAGGCAGCTGTGATTGAGCAGCAGTGTCGATCCAACTATTTTCACGGTTGTTGTGGTCGTGATCATTTTGTGAGGCCACATCGAAAAGGCTCGGATGGTTCTACAGGTTGTGCCTCCATCGCTTGTGTCCAGATCACAGGCCGCACAGCCGTGCTGCTCCGTCTTTTTCGCTGACATTTGTGTTTGCGCGTGCGCAGTGTGAAAAACTACGGTGACACCCTCACGACGGTCGCGAGGATTTCAAACAGGTTTGAAATCCTCACGACCAAGCGATTGATGATCGGGAGCTGGTCGTGAGGTGTTAATCGCCACGTATACTACACGATGCACGACGATGAAGGCCAAACTCGGGCCGATCGCCAAATCGGTCGCACGACTCAAAAATCGGCTCAAAATGGGCCAAAAATCGCAGTGTAAGCCCAGCATTAGGTCAGTGTGTGTAGCTGCCTCCACCAGTGTGTGAATGTGAGAGTGAATGAATAGTGGTATTGTAAAGCGCTTTGGGTGCCTTGAAAAGCGCTATATAAATCCAATCCATTATTATTATTCAGTTTACGTTTCCCCTGTCTCGTCAGCACTGATTTCTCCCACCTGTGTTTCCCTCATGTCTCCCATTCCCTAATTGCCCCTGTGAGTATATAAGCCCTGTGTTTTCTCCTGCTTGTTGGTCTGTCTGTGTTGTCTCCCCCACGGGTTCTGTTCTCCCAGTATAGGGAAGCCTTAGGTTCTGTTCATAGCACAGGTCTGTCTGTGTGCTCTGGAATGAGAACACAGATAGACCTGTTTGAAAAATAATGTGCAGAGTTATTAGAGTTTTATTTTTTCTAATTAGTTTTTAAAGAAAATTTCTTTGAATTTTTCTTTTCAGTTCAGTTTAGGTTCCATAGTGAGCTTGTGTAGTTTTTATTCCTTAAAAATGTTTGTTTCAATTTTAGTTAAACTTTCAGTGTTAGGATCTTTATCAGCGTCAGAGAAATCAGAATATATCTCATAACAAAACCCAGTCCCTGGGTTCTGTTGCTCAATTTCTGAGGCAGACTCAAAAAAATGTACTACAGTGGTACCGGTTTTTCTTGAACAAGAAAACCAGCAGCTCTAACAAACTTATAATCTCTGCTATTTTTAGCTGAATTTAATGTTTTCTTCAGACCTGATATTTTTCATGCAGTGTGTGTATATATGTGTTTAAACATTACTGAGTATTTTAAGTGAAGTCTGGTGAGTGCTGCACATTTTGACACACAAGAGTTTTGACAAATTGAAAAACTGGTGTAAACTGACCTGGGCTTGGGTAAAAACAAGTTCTAGATTAACAAACTAAAAGAGTAGCGCTGTATTACTATAATGGAATCTGGTATTCTCTTGTGGTGTCTTGGTGGAGGTAATGGTGGGTTGCAAAGTAGCTTGCAGCAAGTATGCCACTAAGTAGAATTGCCAGATATGTACACTGGTATCAGCTGAGCCATGAGGTGATGTTCACTGGTGCTGTGGTTAGTGGAGGATGTTAGTGTAGCTTGACTTTGTGATTTGTTGAAACTAAAACTATTCTTTTGTTTGTCAGACTGAAACAGGATCCAGATCTGCTACCTTCAATATCCACAGAGTGGACTTCAGTGATGATGGACTGTACCAGTGTCAGTATGAGAAACGCATTTCAAGTAACACATTCAGCTCCCCCCTCAGTGACTCTGTCAGAATCTCTGTTACTGGTAAGAAGAAATACACTTTCCTGAACACCATGTTTCATTTGTTTTCTATAAGTAGGGTGATCAGTGAGCTACAACAAATGTATTATTGTGCTGGTGTTGTGTGTCTCTTTTCAGTAATCTTTCCAAAACCCAATATCTTCATCAGTCCTGCTGGTGTGGTGACCTGGGGTCAGAACATTGGAATCACTTGTTCAATCTCAACTTAGACTTTAGGTGGAACGTTCATTCTGATGAAAACATCAGATTCATTCAAAAAGACCCAAAACTCAAACACAAACTCTGCTACCTTTGATATTCCTGAAGTAGACTTTGATGATGTGGGATTGTACCAGTGTCAGTATCAGAAAAGCGGCCCAAGTCATGAATTGAACTCCCCACTAAGTGACCTTGTTAGGCTCTCTGTTACAGGTAAGAAGACAATAACAAGTAAGATAATCCAAGTTCAAGTTTCCGGCTGCCTGACAAAATGCTCTCAAAGCCCACAGTACTGAGGACTAAACACAGACTACTGGAAACAAACTATTACACACTGTGGAGCATTTAGCAGCTAAAGAGCTAAAAGTTGAGGCCTAAAAGAGTGAATGCTGGACTTTCATCCTTTCATCCTGGATCACCATTGTTTACAGCTTTGTCCTCACCTGTTCCACTGAGTCCAAATTTTCCAGTGGACATTTTATTCTGAGCTCCACAGTCAACTCGGCCTCCTTAAGTTTCCCTGTAGCTGAGTATGAACATCAGGGCAGCTACAGCTGTGTGTATGAGTTCAGTATCCACACGGACATTCAGATCTGCTGAAACTGCACCAATTAGCATCATCATTAAATGTAAGTACAGCATTTACACATACATAAATTACAGTTTGCTTTTTATGTTTTAATTACAAAAACAAAAATAAGAAATGTGACTTTGACAAATCTTCTGTGCACACTGTGTATCTGTATTTCTCAGGCTTCTCTGTTCATTCTGCTCATTTCTAAATGTTTACATTTCAAACCAGAACGAGAAGCAGACATAAAGGAGGTGACTCTTCCAGTATAGAAACGATTGTGAATAGAAACAGGAAGATATGAGTTTGAAGTTT
>NW_005187782.1:232892-235087 GCF_000239375.1 Pundamilia nyererei | reverse complement strand
TTCTTCCTGACCTTGTACTTTCTCCTCACGTTATTGATGGATCATTTGTTCTTACACTTTTACCTGAATGTTGCTCCTGGGTTTAATATCGGCACATGCACATATGACAAAATAACCAGCTTCTCTCATTCCATTTCAAAAAGGACAGCGATAACAACACTAGGCTACGGACAATTTTAAGTTTTAGATTTTAAATATGCTGTATAAATTACAATGGGAGCAACAGGGCGGTCAATTGTCGCTGATTTTACTACAGAGTACGACGGATTGTAGGGTAGCAAACATCATCTTAAAACACGTTTCCAACACTGCTGGTTACCTGGGTGTAATGTTTTTCAGCTAAAAGGAAACATGGTCTGACTCCTACCTAACTATAACTTGAAGGTTAAATGCAGCTAACATGTCCTTTTTTTAAGCCGGGCACTTACACCTCCGCTCCGCTGCGTCTCAGCCACCATCGCTCTGGCAGAAAGGGCGCTAGAGCCAGAGTAAGGAGAGGCGAGCTGGAACAAACCATTTTGGGGGGGTTGGGGGATATCTATACTTTTGTTGTTAAAATGTAACGTCTCAACCAAGTACTGTATGCTTTTTATATTTTTATTAGTGCGTCACACAAACAGCAAATATTGTCCAAAAAAAGTAAGAAATCTTTGGGGGTGGATTAGATACACAGTTCACTTCTAAACACTTGACTTAGCTTAGCTGTAGACTTTACTTTCACTAACGCGTAGCAGACAACGATCCAGCGAAGAACAGCAGTCACCTCCTGGCTTAAATGTTGGCCGCCCTGATTAGGATCAGGTGTCTCCTCTCACCGAGGGCGTGGGCTGAGGGCGTGAACCCACAATGAGTTCCGCCCCGGCAATAGAGAAGAGGAGAGAGAGAGAGAGAGAGAGTGGAAATTGGAGAGAAAGATAGAAAAACCCTCTGATCGGCTGGACGCTGATCCCCCTGGTCGTGACCAGAGATGGGCAGTAACGCGTTACTGTAATCTGATGACCTTTTTCAAGTAACAAGTAAAGTAAGGGATTACTATTGCAAAAAAGGTAATTAGATTACTGTTACTTTCCCGTAAGCACGCTGTGTTACTGCGTTACTAAAACCGTGATTCTTTTGTGAATGTCTCATGACAATGACGTAAGCAAGTGCGACATTCGTGGCAACAGCTGTGTGCAGATCAAGCATGGATAATATACAGAGTGCGGGAAAGAGTATGAGCGTGCAGCGTTTAAGGCGTGGACGTACTGACCTTATTTTGAGTTTGATTCCGTAAAAAGTGACAAAAACATTAGCGTCCGCTGTTCACTGCGTGGGAAGAAAACTTCTTTTTACAGCGAAAAAACCCCTAAACTTCCGAGCAAGCACCGAGTGCGCTACCACGGAATGGGAAATTCACAGACGAACTCGCGGATTCCACTGACCACTGCGGCACACCTGCACCAGGGCAAACCTCCGCCTACCCTACTCCTGCTTTACAAGTGAAAACAGAGCAACAGGACCGCTAGTCTTTTAATTTATTTATTTTCTGCTGTGTTTTACTTGCATCTATCTTAAAGACTGAGTGTAAACACAAAAACCTATTTTATTTTATGTGCAGGAATGTGCAGAAAATAGGTTTAAATGTTAAACAAATTTCTTCCAGTCAGAGAATGGTGCATATAGTTACATTTCTGCTTGATGCATAAAGTTAAAGGATTAAAAGTAATAAAACAAATTTTAAAAAGAGACTTTTCCATTTGATTGCATTTTATATGATGGATTAGGCAGGAAGTAGAACTGGGCTGAAAGCTCTATTGCTTTATCACCTATTCAGGTTGTAAATCGTGTTTTTAAAAAGTAACTAGTAACTAGTAACTAATTACTTTTGAAAATAAGTAATCAGTAAAGTAACGGGATTACTTTTTGGGGGAAGTAATCAGTAATTAGTCAGTGATTACTTTTTTCAAGTAAATTGACCAACACTGGCCATGACAGTAACCATGGCAGTTGCTCGCTCCAAGTGGTCTGATTAGTGGAAACCAAGCACCGAAGAGCCGCGTCGAGCTTCTCATTGGCCCCCTCTGTTTGGCCATTTGTCTGTGGGTGGAAACCAGAGGAGAAGCTAACCTGAGCTCCAAGGGCATTGCAGAATTCCTTCCAAACACGTGACATGAACTGCAGCCCCCTGTCTGAAATGATGTCCGCAGGGATTCGAT
>NW_005187782.1:223875-224901 GCF_000239375.1 Pundamilia nyererei | reverse complement strand
GCGGCCACGGGAGAAGATGAGGTGTGAATGAAACCTGCGGTAAGTGAGTCATTGATGTACTTTTCCATGCTCTCACGCTCTGGCTGAGACAGACTGTATAAACGACTGGTCGGGAGAGGTGCGCCCGGAAGAAGGTCAATCCCGCAATCATATGGCCGATGGGGAGGGAGTGAACGTGCCCTGTCCTTACAAAACACTTCCTTAAGATCATGGTAAATGGGCGGTACTGAGGAGAAGTCTGGCGGCTCGGAAGGCGAGGAGTGGTTTCACAGGTCCACGGAAGGAGTGGCGGCCTTTAAGCAGGACAGGTGACATTCTTCTCCCCACCCCAGGACACTCTCCCTCCTACAGTCTATTACAGGGTTATGTTGATGTAACCAGGGATAACCCAAGACTAGCGGTGTGAGAGAAGCTTTAAACATATACAACTGTATGGTCTCAGAATGGTTACCAGAGAGAGTCAGGGAAACAGGTTCAGTGATGTCTGATGCTGACTGCTGAGCGCTGTAACCTGAAGAGAATGCGACAGAGGTTCCTTGCCCAAATTTAACTTAACCGCCAGCGAGGCGTCAAAGTTTTGTTCAGCCCCAGAGTCAATCAGAGCTCTAAGGGAATTAGTCTTGAGTTTCAC
This sequence comes from Pundamilia nyererei, assembly GCF_000239375.1. Classification (NCBI taxonomy): domain Eukaryota; kingdom Metazoa; phylum Chordata; class Actinopteri; order Cichliformes; family Cichlidae; genus Pundamilia; species Pundamilia nyererei. The sequence goes on along the minus strand of NW_005187782.1, from coordinate 224,270 downwards.
TGTTAATTTTGTTGCAATCATGAGACGGGAGGAGACCTCGCCCACCCATACTCTTCTCTCTACTGGCGGGCGTGGACTTTTGGATGGGCTGGACAAACAGTGGCAACATGGCCCTTGCGGCTGCAGTAAAAACCCTCACCGGGCCTCCACCGTCGATGTTGCTCCTTGGGTAAGAGTCTGGAACGACCCAGTTGCATGGGTTGTTCACTCTCTTCCACACTGTCCAACACCTGATTGCCTTTGCTACTGGTCGCACCTCCCCCCCCGGTGCCATCTCCGTGTGACCCAGAGGCCTCTGGGTAATGTAGTTTCCAGCTCCCTGACTTTTGGCTCCATCAGTTTCATAGGTCCTCCGTAACTGTCTGAATTGCATTGTGATTTGGGTCAAAAATCCC
>NW_005187782.1:220351-222247 GCF_000239375.1 Pundamilia nyererei | reverse complement strand
ATGGAATACATTTTAAAAGTAACCTTCCCAACACTGGCCGTGACACACTCATTAAGAAGCTCTAATGCCTGTGGCTCAATCTCACGGCAATTGTCACCCCTACTTGCGGCCCGCATAATGACGTGAAGAAATATTTTGTGTGTTTTTTTTCAGAAACAATAAGTTCTGTTGGAGCAGCCTTTCAATGTCTCTCTCTGTCTCTCACTTGCAAAGTTGACCCAGACAACAAAGTAAAGCTAGTTTTTGGCTTTGAGCCAAGTATTAGCCAGAGGTCCCTTTACTACGGTTAGGAGCCGCGGACCTGTTTTATAGACACACTGAATAGTTTTCTATACAAGATCGCTGCAAAAAGTGCAGCCTTTTTTAATGTCCGCCCTACTGTTACTCATTTTATATTAAGATTTAAACATCTAGTTGGTATTGGTAGTGCCTTCAGTAGCCTTCAGTAATAGTAATAAATCACACAGCATCATGTTGTAAAATATTAAGTAATCCGAAGTATTCAGAATATGTTACTCTCATTGAGTAACATAACAGAATGTGTTACAAAATACATTTTGGGGCATTTATTCTGTAATCTGTAGTGAAAAACATTTTCAAAGTAAAAGTAACCTTCCCAACACTGGTAGTAGATCACCGTGTGATTGCTACATCACAATAATTTCCCTCACTTAGTAAATCTGTCCCATAACATCTAAAAGTTCATTTATTTACCTGCTGTGTAATTCCCATCTGTGGTAAAAATTTCCTCATCCATCACTTATCCCAGCTGATGTGTATAGTAATTTTTGATAATCCTCAAACTGCAATATAAAAAAAGACATAACTAATGAACACTGACTATACAGAATCTTAAGCACATTTTTATCAGTTAATATAGATGATAATCTTGAGCTTATATAGTTCCGCATTCTGCATGCAGCAGCAACTCAACAGAAAGTCATTTTTCTTCCAGTAATGTTACGTTTAGAGTTCAGCTGTGCATTTAACAAACTACAAATATATCAGCAGGTAATAGCACAAAACAGAAAATACAGTAGAGAGGATGGCCCAGTGTGTCCGATGCTAAAGGAAACAATAAAGGAAGCATTAGTATTTGGAGAAATGCCACACAGATAATTCCAGATCTCATGTCTCAGTGTGAAACTTTCCTGAGCAAAATTGATTACTGGAATGCACCTAAGGTGTAACACAAAAACATAGTTATGGACATCTGTGGTTTGATTTCTTTGTATGTGTAGATTTAGATGGCTTGTTACCGACATCTGATGAGAATTTTCATGTCAGTAGCACCTGTAGAAATATATTTACTTAGAAAACTGGTGGCGGCTGCAATACTTATTTTACATGTTGTATTATATACTACTGTATAGTGACTACTGGTAAATCTGCTTTCTAGGGGTGTCGAGCTGTTCTGATTATTGAGAAGAAGAAACTATCGTTTAATTTGGGGGAAAAAAAACAAAACAAAACAAAAGAATACAAAGAAAGCCCAGATGCCCCAGTTTTCAATTTGGGACTTGAAAGACTAATATTTGTGAATTTGGGCTAAGCATGAAATTTGACATTTCTCTGGAAACCCCACATGGGCATGTGACGTGATCTGTGTTTATCAGGTGAGTTTGTACATGGTTCTGTAAATGAGCCAAAGTCAAGAATATTTTTAGTTATTGGTGTGAACAGGAAGCCTTTTGAAAGCGTTTATGATCAGATTTCATGAAACTTAAAAAAAAATGTGTGTAAATAATCACTGTTTATTAACATTTGGATATACGCATTTGCAAAACGGTTTTACGGTTGTGGAAATTGTTTTGTATTTGTGGATTGGAGCACACATTTGTGAGTCCTCAGATGTTACACACCCATAACTGTACACATTTGTAAATCTTAGTTCAC
>NW_005187782.1:212847-219643 GCF_000239375.1 Pundamilia nyererei | reverse complement strand
ACACACACACACACACACACACACACACACACACACACACACACACACGCAGTGTTTTAACCATTTGTGACCATAGAGGTTTTTACAATGGGTGTTTGTGTAAACTGTGTGTAACAGAATAAAAGGCTGCTTTGGGCTGATGGTTCTTCAAATTGGTCTGACACTGAGAGCAGAAGGGCTGCTCTGAGATCCTTTTCTTGCACTAGTAAAATCGATCGATTGCTGTTCGTTTTGCTTCGTTGACAGGAATACGTTTCTAAACCAGCGGGGCCTGTGGAAGCACAGACCCAACAAATACATTTATGAATAATTAACCTTTAGTGAACTGAATGTATGAAGGGATTATATAAAATAAAGAAATGACCTGTTCTGTGATTATCTTTATGACTCCGTACATTCTAATCACATTTTGGTCATTTACGGTATCTTTACAATTTAGGGTTGCCCCGGCCCCTAGTTTGGCCAACCCTCTCTTGAAACAGACATTTTTTAATGTCCGTGACTCTTTTTACCCACAAACAGATACAGATATACAAGGGTTATGTTGCGAATAACTGACTGCAGCTTCTACCTAGATAACAAAATAACTCTGGACCGGACTCACCCTGTGGTGTGGTGCTGATTAACTTGAGAATATTCTTTCTGGCTCAAAATGACTTTATATGATTCATTAGATTTATGGCAGATTTTTTGACAGATTATAGGCCAACAAGTCATTCATAACAGTTTTAATTCCCAGAATTCACTTTTTGCCACAACACCAGTTTGCCTGTGTCTTGGCAAGGTAGGGATCAGCGACAGAATTTGTTTCCCCTGCATCGGGAGCATGTCTGGTTGACTCTGTCTGCAACCAACTTGAAAATTGAAAGATGACTGTCATTACATTACCGTTCAGTTTGAGTTACAATCAGAAAATTATACATTTATTGTTCTGACTTATCGGACAGTATTTTAATTCTTAACAAATCAACGAAATTTTGCCCGATAATTATTTTTATCCTCCTGTAACTTCACTTCACAGAGCTAAAATGCCAAAGTTTCAGGAGTAATAAGTCATTATAAGTGTTTCTGAACTAAAAATTAAGAATGAGTGATACTGGTTGTCAGTGATTTTGAAAGCCCAGTGCTTGTCAGGGCTACCAACCTTGGCACGACACCGGCAAAAAACAAAAGCGCGCCGCTACCCCTGCTGAACTGTACATTACACACTTCAGAAGAACACAGTGTGGTGTGAGGAAAATCAAAGCGATCGAGGAAACTTGTAATCTAGGTTAATACTACAGTGTGACCACTAGATGGAGACGGTGTCTGTTCTCATGGATAACGTTTTGAAGACCTGTTGCAAATTTGTTTCCAGTCCTATTCAAACTGTGATGATTTACAACAACTAAGATACTAAATTAGAAATTAGGATTATGTTTGCTATTGGTATTCAGTAATACACACAAAAAAACCCCACCGGAAATCTGAAGGGGAAGTTCATTTTACTGTCGCCTGGCTCTCATAAATGACATGAAGCAGTTTTTTGTGGTCAGTCATGGCAGGCACACAGCAGAACGGTCTTCACTTTCTGATGCTTGGTAAGCAATAATTTCTATAATGTATAATACTTTTCTTTATGTTGTACGGAGATAGCATGAGACAGTCTTTAAGTCTCAGTGTTCAATGCAAACATTCATCATTACATTTGTTTTAGTATCTTTTTTTTACCAGCCTGTGTAATCTCATGTTTTCTTCTTCAGTAGTGTCTTGTATCTTTGCCTTCCTCGCACCTGCTGCAGGTTAGTGTCTTCTTATGTGTTATACATACATACTTAAACATATAATTTTTATATTTTTAAAGGACAATATTATATATAGTTTATATTATGTGCTGATAGGTCAGATCAGACTAGCTGGGTCTGGGTCCACTCGGTGCTCTGGAAGGGTTGAAGTCTATCACAGTGGCTCCTGGGGAACAGTCTGTGATGATGACTGGGACTTAAATGATGCAAAAGTGGTCTGTAGAAGACTTGGCTGTGGGACACCAGTGGAGGCCACTGCATCTGCTCACTTTGGTGCAGGAAGTGGAGAAATCTGGCTTGATAATGTGGCCTGTTCAGGAAGTGAGAGTTCTCTAACTGCGTGTGAACACAGAGGATTTGGGACACACAACTGTGGACATGGCGAGGACGCTGGTGTTGTCTGTTCAGGTGAGATATTGTTCTAATAAATTGTGTTGAATAAATGTATCTTTCTCTGTTTGGATGAACAACTCTGTGACCCAGTCACTATAACTGAGCCAAACTGAAGGACAAGAAGGAAAGTTGGGCTGGGTTATGCTGATTGGGTTTCTTTTGGTTTCTTCAGAATTTAAATGATACAAAGTATGTTATCTTTCATAATTATTATTGTTGGTAAATGTGTTTGATTTTTGCCATGGCCAAATAACAAAAAAGAAACACTAACACTCTTTAAGCAAATGTGCCTGTGACTAGGTGCTCATATCAGATTATCTGGGTCTGGGTCCACTCGGTGCTCTGGAAGAGTAGAAATCTACCACAGCAGTGCGTGGGGAACAGTCTGTGATGATGACTGGGACTTAAGTGATGCTAAGGTGGTCTGTGGACAGCTGGGGTGCGGAACAGCAGTGGAGGCCACTTCATCTGCTCGCTTTGGTCAAGGCACTGGAGAAATCTGGCTTGATAATGTGGCCTGTTCAGGAAGTGAGAGTTCTCTAACCGAGTGTGGACACAATGGATTTGGGAAACACAATTGTAACCATGGTGAAGATGCTGGTGTCGTCTGTTCAGGTGAGAAAAGGTATCACAGGGCATTGTGTTTTTATATAAGATACATTTAGTCTGGCTTCAGTTTCAAGGAAAATTAAAATATAATGATGTCTTGTGCCTGATAGGTTTGATCAGAATATCTGGGTCTGGGTCCACTCGGTGCTCTGGAAGAGTAGAAATTTACCACAGTAGTGCATGGGGAACAGTCTGTGATGATGACTGGGACTTAAAGGATGCTGAAGTGATCTGCAGATACTTAGACTGTGGAACAGCCCTGAGTGCTACATCTGCTGTTTTTGGTCAAGGAAGTGGACAGATCTGGCTTGATGATGTGGCCTGTTCAGGGAGTGAAAGTTCTCTAACTGAGTGTCGACACAGAGGATTCGGGACACACAACTGTAACCATGGTGAAGATGCTGGTGTCGTCTGTTCAGGTGAGCAGAAACACTTATGAAATCATAGTATTTGGTTTCCATGTTATTACTGATTAAACAGTCGCAGTGTCGATTAAAAAATTAACTCAACAATATCAATCAATAGCATTAAAGCAACTAAGTTCACATAGCAACAGCTTTTACACAAGTCTTCTTCACAGCTCCACCATAATTTGGTGGAGCTGGAGCAGTCAAGTGGTCAGCACCAGCAGATCTCATCAGGTCATCCATCACCATGTTAGTTAACTTAAAGTCTGGCTCTGATTTGTGCACACTTGGTTTCAATTCCTTCTATAGATTTGGGTTGCTGTTCACTTGTGCAGATCTTCCCCTCGACAAACTCCATTAATTCATTCCATTATTACACATGAACTGACATGCAGTTGTTCTTTACTTGTGCTTTATTTTTAGTCTTTTAGCTTTCCTCTAGCCAGTATAATGTTGACATCCCTTTATTTAAAGACAGTTATTGTAGCAGACGAATGTCTAACATCTATCAGATTACTTGTCCAGCTTTATGCTAACTCACGATGGTATGGCTGAGATCTCTTTTTGAGGTAAGATTTGCATCAGCAGATGCTTCTTGTAGTTGATAAACTCAAAATTAATTTTATTTGATCTATCAGCATAGTACAGCCTCATTCCTTCAGTTTTTATTCATGAATTAGCTAAGGCTTGAATCAAAAACTCAAAAAACTTGAATCAAGTTTCATTCCATGCATTCAGACTTTTATTTTAATATATATAATATTTTCCTAAACACCATTCTATATAGCAACATTGACCAATATTGCCCAAGTTCATCAGTGCTGCAAATTTTTGGTGATAAGAGAGACCGAATCAGACATTTTTTAAGGAAAAATGGTACGTGTTTATTCTCTTTTAGTGTCCTTGCTGCTGCTGTTTTCCTCAGTTACACTGGAATCCACCTGCTGCTCCAGTAGAAAAAAAAACACCATCTCTAAATCATTTCAAAGACTGTGGAATCATTAGTGACATTATTGACTTTTTGCATTTAACTGTTTTTTATATATACATATAACATAACAAAACATAAGGTCCAAAGTAAAATAGTTAAGTACAATTACATATAGGTTTTGATGAAGAACAAATAGCTTTTATGTATTTGATTGCTGGTGCAAATTCTGTCATTGATGGTGGTGATTGTCTTACTTCATTCACTGAAGTTTGTGAAGTTTAAAAACAAGATGTCAACTGTAAATCCAGTTGACCTAAATCTAGACCTAATTTCTGCAGGGACACTCAAAAGAATAACTGTTATTTAATCCTGCAGTGATTTGTTAATTTGGCTCAGTTCCAGCAATTGACACCTTCCCTGCATACTTTAAAAACTAGATGTGGGGAAAGCAGCAATATCAGCCCATTGTAGAAAAAAACAGAACAGCCTACATTGCCAACAGACATGGTACTGATTTAGCTTCCCTTAAGAAAGGAAAATGGATTTGATAGTGGGTTCCAAAGTGGCAGTGAGAATGTCACTAAAGAGAATTGCCAGTGGGATATGTAAACTGGTATCAGTTGAGCCATGAGGTAAGGTTGACTGGTGGTTAGCTTATGACTTTGTGATCTGTTAAAACTCACACTATTCTTTTTGTTTTGATTTTTCAGTGAGTCTCCCAAAACCCAGCATCTCTGTAAATGAAGGTCAGGTTAGCTGGGGTCAGAACATCAGCATCACTTGTTCCGTCTCATCTGAGTTCTTAGATGGAACTTTCACCCTCAAGAAAACCTCAAGTAATTTCAGTCAGACTGAAACAGGATCCAGATCTGCTACCTTCAATATCCACAGAGTGGACTTCAGTGATGATGGACTGTACCAGTGTCAGTATGAGAAACGCATTTCAAGTAACACATTCAGCTCCCCCCTCAGTGACTCTGTCAGAATCTCTGTTACTGGTAAGAAGAAATACACTTTCCTGAACATCATGTTTCATTTGTTTTCTATAAGTAAGGTGATCAGTGAGCTACAACAAATGTATTATTGTGCTGGTGTTGTGTGTCTCTTTTCAGTAAGCAAACCCAATATCTCCTTCAGTCCTGCTGGTGTGGTGACCTGGGGTCAGAACATTGGAATCTCTTGTTCAATCTCAACTCAAACTTTAGGTGGAACGTTCATTCTGATGAAAACATCAGATTCATTCAACAGGACCCAAAACACAAACACAAACTCTGCTACCTTCAATATTCCTGAAGTAGACTTTGATGATGAGGGATTGTACCAGTGTCAGTATCAGGAAAGCGGCCCAAGTCATGAATTTTACTCCCCAACAAGTGACTCTGTTAGGCTCTCTGTTACAGGTAAGAAAACAAATGCAAGTATGATAGTCAATAATTAATAGCAACGTATATAAGAGGATACTGCAGTAGTTCTTTCTAGTATTTATAATAGCAGCTGCTGTTTTATAAAGTTTCTGACTGCCTGACAAAATACTCTCAAAGCCCACAGTACTGAGGACTAAACACAGACTACTGGAAACAAACTATTACACACTGTGGAGCATTTAGCAGCTAAAAAGAGCTAAATGTTAAGTTGGGGCCTAAAAGAGTCAATGGTGGAATTTCATTCACCAGGTCACAAAAAACATAAACAGTAACACTTAAAAATAATGTCACACAAGCATTAGTAAGGTATTAGTAAGTGCTTAACTCATCATTTATAAAGCACTACTCCTCATTAGTATGTAATTTATAAATACAGATTAAAATTTTTATTCATGATTAATAAGCTCATATATGATCTGTTCATGGCATCATTCATAAATTCTAAGTAAATTATTTTGATAGACAAACACACACACACATGCATATGATTAAAATTGTTAATGTGTGTATTAATTCAGGTTATTATTTATTTTATTTTATTTTTGTAAATTCAGGTAGTTACTAGTTGTTAGTTTTGTGTGTATTTTAAGTATTTTGTGTGGCCTTCTCTAAAGTGAGGATAGTGGTGCAGTGGTTAGCACTATTGCCTCACAGCAGGAAGTTCCTGAGTTTGACCCCAACATCTAGCACACCTTTCTTTGTGGAGTTTGCATGTTCTCCCAGTGTTTATTTGTGGTTTCTCCCGGTTCTCTCCTACAGTCCAAAGATATGCAATGAATGGAGTTAGGTTAAGTGGCGGTGAGTGTGAATGGTTATCTTTCTCTCTTATACTTGACAGGGATAAGAGGAAGGGAATAGATGGATAGATATTATCAGCAGCGAGGGTCCATTGTAAGGCAGGCCCTGTAGCTGTGCATGACGTAACACTGATACATGAACGAAGGAATCTGGCATCAAAGACAAACAAAGGGAGAAAAAAACTACATTACCTAAAAAATTAAAACAACCATAACAACAGCAAATCTAACATAAAATCAAGTTCACCCCGCAGCAGGAAAATAGAGACTATGATGCTGATATATCAACAATTAACATTGCTAAAAGGCCAGTTAGCCACACTACCTCAGCTTAGCTAAACCGACCAAGAAATAGTCCCAAGACAGTTACTCCTGATTAGTGTTGGTCAAGTTACTTGAAAAAAGTAATCAGTAACTAATTACTGATTACTCCCCCCAAAGAGTAATCCCG
>NW_005187782.1:197931-212121 GCF_000239375.1 Pundamilia nyererei | reverse complement strand
GCAGCGTTCCTACGGGAAAGTAACGGTAATCTAATTACCTTTTTTGCAATAGTAATCCCTTACTTTACTCGTTACTTGAAAAAAGTAATTGGATTACAGTAACGCATTACAAGTTACAAAATATTTTTTCTAAATGCTTCATAAGTCAAGTCATCCTTTCAGATAAGGTCACAAAAAGTACTTAACAACTAGTAACTGTCTGAATTAACCATGAATTACAGTATGACAATAAAGTGTCTGTTAACACATTCACAAACACTTCAGTTCATCAAGCATTGAGTAATACTAATGCTTAAATGTCTAAAACATTACAAAGTAAAGAAAATCATATGATCTTAATCTCAATCCGTTTTCACACAGTGAGACTGCAGCGGCCCAGCATCTCCTTGACGTCTCCTAATGCAGGACTTGTCTGGGGTCCTGAAGGTGCACAGATCACCAGGGGTTACAGCTTTGTCCTCACCTGTTCCATTAACTCCACATTTTCCAGTGGACATTTTATTCTGAGCTTCTCTGGCTCCAACCTCACAGAGCCAGCAGTCAACAACTCGGCCTCCTTTAGTTTCCCTGTAGCTGAGTATGAACGGCAGGGCAACTACAGCTGTGTGTATGAGGTCACAGTGTCCACACGGACATTCACATCTGCTGAAACTGCACTGATTACTGTCATCATTAAATGTAAGTACACTGTTAAATATATGTATTTTTATTTTTTACTAAGAAAGAAGAATCATAAATATCACTGGCAATTCTACTGGGCAGTATTTTTCCCTCAGACGTCTCTCATTCTGTTAATTTCTAAATTTGTATGCATTTAAAAAGAAAGAAAAGGAGAAGCAGGTATAAGTCAGAAGGCAGTTCTGATATAGAAACAAAACTGAACAGGAACAGGAACAAGCACAACTGATAATATATCCTAGCAAAGCAATCCTTTGCTAGGATATATTTGTATTTGCTTATACATGCTCTGGACCAGAGATGTCAAACAAATCGACATGGGAAAGACTCCAATCTGGCATAAATTTTAGACTTTATCTGAATTTTCATAGACTTTTTAGCTTGTCCTACTGACAAAGGTCTCACCCACAGTCATTCCTTACTACATCAAAGTAATTAAGTAACAGATAAACAATTAAATAAAGAAGTTTGGGTTTTGTCATTGTATACTACAGAAAAACTGAGACATATTGTTGAACTTGCACTTCTTTTTCTTATATTGAAATATTGCAGGGATTAAATGTGCTATAACTTTTGTACACTGACAGAGTTTCATTGTTTCAACCCACTTAATATGAGTGTGGGCTGTATTTGGCTTCCGCTGTAAAATGGGTTTGACATCCCTGCTCTGCATTAACAACTTAAATGAGAAGCAGTTCATTTCAGTGGGACAGAATGTGTTCTAATAGACAAATGCTGTCCTCCTAGTGTCTTTGATGCCGCTGGTGTCCTCTGTATCTGTTGTAATCCTGCTGCTGCTGCTGTTGCTGATCCTCAGAAGAAAACGACAACACAAGCAGCCTGCAGCTCTCATCCAAACTCAAAGTGTGTACTCACCAAGAGACACAATTTTATTTTATTTTCTTTTTTTTTTTTTTTTTTTTAATGAATTTAATTAAAAAAGACACAATTTTAAATGATTACAAGTTTAACTATATATTCACATTGTTTTCCTTTACGTGTGTTTCAGTGGTTGTCCAAGTTGAGAATGACTACACGTGGGGAGACAATGAGGGCGATGAGGAGGTCTATATGAATGTTGATCTGCATCAAAAAATAAAAGGTGAAGCTACAGGAGAGGATGGAGACTTGAGCGATGACTATGAGGAGCCAGTGAATGATGGCGACTGTGATTTTAAGGAAACAGATCCCAGTGACTATTACAGATGTCCAAAAGAGGCCTGTATGTTTGTAGACAATCACAGGGAAGAAGATGATGATGAAGAGAAAACTAGTCATGCAGAAGATGTCTTTGAGAATGTATCCCCTCCATCACCAGTTTATTAACATTCATAATGACCTGAATCGCATAAACATCCAAAATACAACCACACCGAAAATACCTGCAGGCCAATAAATGTTCACCAGTGTCGTATGGGTTCTATTTCTTCAATATACCATTCTTTGTAACAATATTTCCCTGATATAATGAATGGTATTTAGCAATTAATCTTGTATTATGTGGTCCAAACTGAAGTACTATAAGTACTTTTAAATTACAGTTATTTTCGATTCCTTGTGGCACCTGACTTCACAATATCCTGATCTGTGAGTTTGATATCGGTTCTTATTTAAAGGTTCCCCTTCTGGATCTCTGCAGGCTGCATGTCAAAGCTAAATGTGAAGGCTGTGTGTGGGGGGAGGCTCAAATGATTGTAAAACTGTTTATTGAAGTGTATCGTTAAAATTGGGCTTTGTCCCCTGAGGTTCTTGTCATGTCTGCTCCTTGTTCATGACGCCCACTTTCAAAATATCAGGAGAAAATTGGCAAAATTGCTCACCTTTAAGCTTTATAGTGGGACTAAAACCAATGGGTGATGTCAACCGTTCTAAGGTTATCCTTTCCTCTAACATTAAAACATTTTCTTTACACTGTAAGAAAATATTAGTTTTTTACCCTAAATATTGAAATCCTCTTATTCCAAGTAGCCTTTGACAAACACCACTGAACAATTTAGGTTCAAAAAACTGTTTGACTTTTTTTCACCCTTCATAATCTTACAAAGAGTGCATCAGTAATGGATGGAAACATTCTTTTAAACAACCTTTCCTTTGAACCTTTTTTTTTTTCATTTTATTGATTCATACTGTATTTTATATTTGATCTTGGACGTGAATCTGGGTTGGCTTCATTTTAAAATGTACAAGTCTGAGCCTGAATTATTGTTTTTCAATGCTTTTTGTTTTTATCTTCATATATTATTCTATTTTCTTGGTGTATATATCTAAAAAAACAAACAAACAAACTTTTTATGTTGCATGCTACTGTACACGTCAACATTACATTATACTCTGTGCATGATACTCAAATACTTTTCCAAGGCAAACCAGAAATTATGTATTGATATTTTGGTAAAGTTATAAACACCCTGCAAATACTTTGAATAAATTCTTACAAAATATTTAGTTTCATCAGGATGTTATTGCAGACACTCACATTAATATAACCTTGATTGGTCTTAATTTGGATGTTCTTGTAGAGCCATGAATAATAAGCAGGCTGAGCTGGGTGGTGTAATAATATCTTAGTCATTTGGAGATGCAGATACAGCAGCTATCCAGAGTCTCCACTTCTATTTCTGGCCTTGGCATCCTTTGGTTTACTGACATACTTCTTTATTTATGCAGCAGCCCCGATGATTCAAAGCTGACTTGAACATTATTCCATATGTGTTTTTCTGTATATCTTTGTTCTTGTGAACAGATCTTTTGGCTTCATTATAAACGGGCACAATGCCTAAAGTTACCAGAGCGCTGAATTTAAATAACTTTTTTTAAAATGACAGAATACTTAACTCCATAAAACCTTTTACAGCCATTACACACATCAAGATAATTAGTTGGCATTTTGTATCAGCAGACTGTACCAAGAGTACCAACCAATCACATTCAAACTTGTTTCTGGTTTGAACCAATGATCTGACAGTCTGATGCCTACAAAGCCACAAATACATATGACACAGGGTCCTTGTAATGTTCACAAGCAGCGCTCACATACACACAGTGTGGAAATGTTAGCACTCTGAGCTCATCCTCAGTGATGAGGCCCTGTAACCTGAGACAAGACAGACTCTGTTTATAATACAAGCTCAGCTCTGAGCAACTGCTGAGGTCACTTGTTGGCTGTCATTTAATGTCTGATAAATTAAAATGTACGCAGAGCACACAGCCTGACACATGAAAGATATTTAGAAAGAAAAATTCCAAGATACTCGTGTAGTATATGCTAGTTAGCTTAGCATAGCATAAAGGAAGGAAACGCTGGATATATTGAAAAGTAGTCTAACTTTACCCACCAGTTACTACAGAGAAAGATGATTAAAAAAATAGGATTCAATATATTAAACTATAACAGTTTAAAATGGCAGCGCACTGGTGCATTGATTAGCACTGCTGTCTCATATCGGGAAGGTTTGAATCCACCAGCAGGCAGTCTTTGTGTGTGGACTCTCCATGTTGTGCTTGTATGGTTTAAGATAAGATAAGACTTTATTGATCCCACGGCGGGGAAATTTGTGCGTTACCTCAGCTCAGGTACAGATAGCAGAAGAAAAATAAGCAAATAAATACAAAATAAATAAGATAATACACGATATACAACAGCAGCATACACAGTATGTGATTATGGATAGAGGGTTGTGGAAATATACAAAAAATAAATGTAACTACTTACCACTACTATTATTACTAAATACCCAAGTAATAGATATATATAAGTATCTATGAGTATAGACGTATACTCAGGGTCTCTCTGGGTACTCCAGCTTCCACCCACAGTCGAGGGGATGAAGCTTTATTAAACAATATTGTTAAACGTTTCAACAGTGAAGGCACATTGAGATGCAGTAAGCATTACTTTTACATTAACATGCAACTAAATCTTCATGAATCAATGTTCAGACGTTACCTAATAATGTAACATGTTCATGTGAAATTATTAAATATTATTAACAGTGCCTTTCACTGTGTTATAACATATCTTAAAATTAAAGTGTTTATATGCATTTCATACAACCTGTTTGCATGCATATTTGCTTCATGTTTTGTTTTGGGGCTTTTTTTGTATTTTGGAGTTTATTTTTGCACCATCCACCTGTAAGGAGAAGCATTGGAGGATGACCTTTGCCGTCTTTACTTCAGTCAAAATAAAGATATCTAGGCACTGAAATCTGAGCTTGTTGTTGCCTCTTTTTTTCTTACATACTGCTATGATACTTACTTTAGTAAAATGTGTTGAATTTGCCATAATTTAAATCACAGTTATATCGAGTCAACAAATCATAACTTTTCAGCTGACTGCTATTTGTGGAGTTTGGACAAATAAAGAGCACTATTTCCATTAGTCAGTTCTGAGTGATGGAAGTAAAATGTTGCGCAAAACGCATTTGTGCAGTTTTAGTTTTTTGACCTTTACTGGCACCATTTAAAGAACTTACAGATTTTGAGCACATAAGTACTTTAATTAAATAGAAGCCATTTTGGCCTAGACAACGTTTGTCAAGTACAAAAACACACAATTCAATAAGATAATGTTTTATTTGCTTTAGTGATCATTTATTTCCTCACTTGTAATTACTGGTCTTTTCATTCCAGTTAAGTTTCATTTTGTATCTAGTAGAAAGAGGTTCAACACTGCTAAAAGGAGTTTACATTTTTGTACTATAAGGTTTGTGGCTTCCATTTGTAACTCAATTCTGTTTGAGGCCGTCTGTCTGTGTTTAGATGATATAGCTTTTCATTTGCAGCACGATGGTGCGGTGACTGTCACTGTTACCTCACAACAAGTAGGTCCTGGGTTCAATTTCACCATCTATGTGGAGTTTGCATGTTCTCCTTGTCGTGGGTACTCGAGCTTCCTCCCACAGTCCAAAGACACGCGGTTAGTGAGGTTAGGTTAACTGGTGATCCTAAATTACCCATAGGTGTGTATGCGAATGGTTATCTGTCTCCCTGCGTTAACCCTGCGACCTGTCCAGGATCATACTAATCATTCTTTTGTCACAGTGAATTGTTCACGTCTTCTTATCCCTGTTCAACTTAAAAGAGCACTGAGCACACAGTGTAGGGTTCTTCTTCACCATGTGTCATAAAATGAGATGAACACTTTAAACTCCTAACAAATTGTCAAAGAAGCAAATAAAAACATGTGATCTTATATTAGCCTGACTATGTACAAAATAAAAGTAACAGGAAGGATTTTTTTCCCATTATTTTACATGGTATTAATTATGTAAACCTTGACCTTAGTTTTTTATTTACAGTAAATAAAGAGGAAATGAAAAATTGCTAACAAGCTGCTATTTTCCCAGAGAGGAAGAAGAAGAAAACTAGCAGGACAGCAAACAAGGTGATTATATAAGTATATATAGATATACTATTATTAAAGGAATTTATTTTAAACTAATAGCTATGATTGGACCATGATCGTGGTTTAATGTAAAAGAAGAGATTGTATAATGTGCTAAAAGGTAAACATTAGGCTAAACCTCTTTTGATTTACTGGGGCAGCCCTTCATTCTGAAACGAGCCACTTTAGCTCCTGTCCTGTTAAACCAGCTTTCTTCTGATGAGCTACTTGTCACGAACAGCAGGTGGGTGGGCCTTCTGTGCACAGAAGTCCACAAACTGCTACAAGAATATTTCAGATTTTAAAATATTTACATTTTTGCTAAAATATTTCAGCAAGACTATTTCATAGGATAAGTATGTATAGATATACTTTGCATGACTTGTTTGGGATGTTTTGGATTTGTTTGTCTAATTCACCATTACATTGGTAATTAACCTTCCTGTAAAGTACATCACCCACATGAGAAGTGACACTCTGGGAAATGTGACCTCTCCTTATTTAGAGAACATTTTAATCCCAAAAAGCTAAAAGCTTTAAGGGGAACAGCCCTTACTGTGTTGCCAGGTTTAAACACTTTTTGCTCACAGTGGTTGTGCTGTGAAGCAGACATGCAGTTTAACTTCCATGTCACACAAACCTTTCTTTAGTGATCAGGAGAGAACCATATTACAATAATGTATCACTAAAAACGAATAATCTGTCATTTCTTTATCAGTTCAATTTCAGCTATAATGAAAATGGGTTGAAATGATTAAAATTGTTTTTTCAGCATGAAATAAGAAAACAGGGCAACCACCAAAACAGCTAGTCCACTGATTACGTCAAACAGATAGCAAACCAGGTTTGAGGAGAAGAGATGTCAGATGGATGTGCTCATCTTTGAATTTAGCATTAAAACTGAAAATATTCTGGAGATGAAAATACTCTTCAAGATATGTTCAGATAACCTCGAGTCCACATTCTAGTTATGGTCGGTTAGATCAAGACTGATTCTTCAAGATTAGGCAGTCGATCAAAGTAAGAAATGATCATGATGTCTCTAAGTGGGAGAAGAATAAATCTATTTGGAAGGTGAGAACTCTCTTAAACAAAACATAACAAGGCTGCCTCAGTCTGCTGTGGCCGTGGACAGAGGATTACTGTAACTGGTGAGCGTCCTGTTTAGCAGTTGAGAAACCAAATCCCACAGCTTCAGAGCCCTAACTTACGCAATACTTCTTATCCATAACGAACTTTTGATGTTGTCATTTTGCCCTAGTTTTGGCTCTTCAAAGACTGATATGAGCTTTCATCTTCTAGCTCAAATGTCTGGCCCTCTATTGGCTTGTCTCTTGAGAGTCTTACTCCCCTTACACAGTTCTGGTCAAAATCCTGTCTCCCTCATACAGCTCTCATATACCATTAATGACATGGCCTAACAACACAGCTTTAGATTTAGGTGAGCATTGGGTGCAGAGAATGGAGTTAAAGTTTTGCTTTGTTGATATTCAGGAACAGTTTAGAAAATGTTTATACAGGAATGTTTTCTGTCAACCACAATTCATGAATCCAAGTTCCTATGGTGTCTGTTCACTGATCACCTCTGCCAGCCAAGCCACGTGAAGGTCTTTGCTGGTGTTATTGGCCACATTCAAACATTAAATATGTCCACAGTCACACATTCAAACATTAAATATGTCCACAGTCACACATTCAAACATTAAATGTTTGAATGTGTGACTGTGTAACTGTAATTTACAAGCTAAGTCAGTTAAATGCAGCTAATGGCATGCTATTCAGTTTACTCTGATGTCCTTAACAAGTGTTCAATCTAGCACACTGTAGTGCTTTTAGAAAATAGTAACTTTAAGTTAATTTAGTTACTAGGCAGAAATTCATTTTGGTTATAGTAAAAAAGAAATATTAGAATTTTGTGTTTGCTTTTAACATAGAGGTGAATAAAGTCTTTTAAAAAGTGTTGTGTCATTATTTACTTCGTCCTACATACTCTCAGTGAGACAGCACACTTTCAAAGTCTCAGTCTGGGTCACTTATGAGGAATGACAAATCAGCATATTTTCTCCAGCAGTATCATGGCCTTGTGTATACAAACCCAAACTGGCTATGACCATGTGTTGTCTTTAGCTTTTTGATTAATGGCAGAGCATTCCTGACTTCAGTGGCACATGTTAGCAAGCAGCACTGAGCTCATAGAGCTAAAATAGCCTGGTGGGAGGGCCGGGACAGAGCAGCTGGGGTATATAAAGGACTGCCGTGTAGATTCCCAAACTAAGAGAAGAGCCAATACGGAAAAACTGAGGAAGCTTTCAGTTCTCACTGGACCCTGAAGATATCTAGTCAGAGGCAGGAACCTGCAATCAGAACAACACTGACATCATGTCCCAGCACGCAGCCTTGACCAGCTTGTTTGGCGATGACCCTTTCTTCAGTCATGAACGGGTGCTGTGGCCTCTCAATATTGAAGCCCTGTCTTCTCTCCAGCGAGACTTCTTTAACCGGAGAGCCAAACTAGCTGACAGCCTCCTGAGCCAGCTCTATGATGGGCCCCAGCTGCTCAACTTCAACCAGATGCCCCTAATGCCTAACACATTGAAGCGGTATGTACAGTAGCCCAATTTTACTAGTGGATATACCTGATTTGGGGTTTGTTCAAACCTACAGATTTGGTTTTAACTTAACCATCCATAAGATCACCACTGATCTGCCTAGAGTTATGGCATTTTTTAGCCACATGCTAAATACTAAAATGCTAAAAGTGGTAATGAAGTCTTATACATTTTTGGCATCAGATTTTCTACTAAAAGATATTTTATTTGGCTTTTCTAAACAGGTAAAGAATCTATTAAAAGGGTAGAATGCTACCTAAGATCTACTCCTATCTTAAGCTTAAGCTTTTTTGGATTGTCAATGATCAGTTTAGACATTCAAACATTTGGGGTTTTATAAAAAATTTAAAATTCTGTAAAGAAAAGAGAAGATACGATGATGATAATAATAATAAATGAGGCAAGCTTTAGCAGAATCCAAACCCTACCCCAAACACAACTATAAAAATGTTAACAGCCTTTGTGGGTCCGGAGCAATGATGGAGAAATTATTTCTAATACTGATTCACTTTCAGGCTGAGTGATGATGAAGAGCAGCAGAGAGAGCTTTCCACTACAGAGACCCACAAGGAAGTCCAGCCAGCTAAAGAAAACAACGGTGACCTCCTGGTGACACTAGATGCTCGCGGTTATGCCCCCAGTGACATCACTGTCAAGCTGGAAGGCCGGTGTCTGGCAGTCGTGGCCATGAAGGAGGCCGGAGCAGAAGAGAGCCAGTCCTGCTCTTCTTCATCCTCCTGTGCGTCCTTCTGCTCCTCTGCATCTTCTCAGGCAGGGTTCGCCCAGAAGATCGACCTGCCTCCTCACCTGGATCTGTCCGGCCTCTCCTGTTCCCTGATGGATAATGGACAGCTGCGTATCCATGCCCCTGTGGCTAAGCAAACAGCTGGAGAGGAACGCCAGGTACCCATTCGTTTCAGGACATCGCTGGAGTTTCCCATCAAAAAGGACGACACAGAGGAAGAACAAAGAGACTAGTGCATATGTGCCCCCCAAAACACACACACACACACACACACACACACACACACACACACACACACACACACACACACACACACAAGCACATTTTTGATGAGTTTATTTATATACAGCCTTCCACAACAAAAAGACTCTACAATGAGTAATGTTTACAATTATTAGATAAAGACAACTTCTTATTTTATAACAATGTGCAATTTGTTTTTTCAACTGTAAAAATGAAATAAAGTGTCAAATGGAAAATAATATCATGTAAAATTGGCTTTTGCTGAGGACTACTGTGACCACATGATGGTGCCAACAGCCTACTCACACGAGGAGAATGAAGGAGTAAAAAGAAGTCAGCAGACACAGATGGAGGAAGAGAACAAGAAGAATCCTAAAAGCTGGCATTAACTCCCCTAAGGTGGCTGAATTAGTACCCTTAAAAGGTTCAAGTGACATTTGGTTTCCTGGGGCGAAGTTATTTGCCGGCGTGCTGGAGCTGGTGACAAACAAAAGGAGCAGTTTAACATTTTATGAGTCCTACCCTGAGGGTGTCATGATAGAGAAGAGAAGAAATAAAGGCATTATTAGAAAAGGTGAACAGAATAGAGTGAAAGGGAACAGAAACTTTGGCAGTTTCTGAGGGATTCGTTTAACCAAATCCTAACCTTACTTTTTCTTTTCTATGACAATACCTTTAATTTGTTTTTTTCTTAAAGATCTGCTGCCAATGCAAATAAGGTAAATTTACTTTATGATACTAACTTGGGCTTTAGGAAAACTGCACAAAAGGTAATATCTTCGCCAATACCCTACCAGACATAACCAAAATAAGAAGATAACATTATTAGATTACTATTATTAACAATTGTACCACATGAGTCAATGAGACTTTATCAGAATGTTGCAAATTTATTAAAAATCAGGAAATCTTTAAGAAAAGTTTCTTTATGCTTTGATGTGCTATTCTAAAATTTGGTCAACTGCTCAGTCTTCTTTGGTTTAATTATTCTTGTAGTTGTTGACATTGCCAACAAAGACACACACATTTGTGTATGAAAGGTCAAACAATTGCACTGCATGCCAGGATGAAAATCAATCCACAAAGTCCAAAGCACTCCCTGAAGACTTCTGCAATTA
Organism: Pundamilia nyererei; assembly: GCF_000239375.1. NCBI lineage: Eukaryota > Metazoa > Chordata > Actinopteri > Cichliformes > Cichlidae > Pundamilia > Pundamilia nyererei. Next base: position 201,342 of record NW_005187782.1, on the reverse strand, counting down.
TCTGTAGTGAGGTATAGATCAGGTCGAGGGTTAAGATCTATTTCTGCACCCTTAAGTGTTTCCTGAAGCATGGTGCTCTTGATAATTGTAAAATAAAAAATATTAGTGCTCTGTAGAGCTAAGTTTAACCTTGATAGAAGAAATAACCAGACGAATGACTATGAGGACTAAATCAAGCCTTTGTAAAAACAGAAAAAAACAGAATTCAGGAATAACTGTGTCCTTCACCAAACCATACTGAATGACCTCATTAAGTATCTGTGAAAAGATCTGCAAATGACGCTTCACAAATGGTGCCTTTTTACCCTGATTAAATGTCACAAAATGGGGCAAACTTTTCAAATCTTGGATGAAAGAGGCTGTAGAGACCAATCCAACATATTTAAGGTTGTTGTAGGGACATCTTCAAAGTGGATGAAAGGTCTTACATAGACTAATGAATTACTGAGTATAAAAACAGCTTTTTCTCTGTTTTATTGAAGCTGACTCTCACAGATCGACAGATACGTACCAGGTCATAGCAGTAGTGAGATAGGTCTCTCATTCCAGCTCTTCACATATTTGACTCTTGTAAAAGACCACTTGGCATCTAATACAAACACATAACAAACATAACAAAACAAAGTACATGCACACTGGGAGCACATGAACTCCCATTGCTGACAAACAGAGACGTTTAATGACAGAATGTCAGAAGACATGAAATTTGACATTTGAATTTCCAAAGTTCAAAATTCTTTATTTCTTTTTTTTAATCCTCTCCTCTCTAGCAGCTTTTGCAATCAGTATTAAGATCTGATTGTGCTGTTGTGCCAAAAACATTTTGCTTTTCCAAGATCAGCTCTGTAAATTCTCTATAGGCAGACTGGACTTCCCAGCATGGGCCAAACTGCCCTATGCAGCAAGGCAACAAAGAGGGCGCAGACCAGCCCTGCACCCAGCCAGAGACCAGGCGAACCCAGGCACCAGATCCCCATGCCCCACTCGCAGAGCCACCCAGAAGAGGGTTGAGTTCATGTTTGGGCATAGAGAATGATCGCTCTGAATTTGAGTGGTAGCGGCTAGCATAGACCAAAACTCTTGGTAAAACCATCTGGTCCTGGGGCTTTGTCTTGTTAAGGAATTCTGCAATGTCAGCGTCGGAAGGATTAATCTGTGATGAGTTTAAAGCTTCATAAAAATCTTTCAAATATTTATTTGTATATTTATATGTTGTTGGTCATGAACAACGATCCCAGTGGAATCCTTTAAAGAATAAATACTTGTTTTTTTTTTTTTATTTAGCTTTAACTGGTTAGTAAGTTTTTCAAACCCAGCCTTTGCCTTAATTGTTTTATTTACTTCTACTTCTCGTTTTGTCAGGTTGGTAATTATATGCTCTTGTGGTGAGGCAGCATAGGGAGATTCTAATGATTTCATTTTTTGTTCTAGTTCTAATACGATTAGAAAACACTTTCTCCTTGTTGTTCTTATGTGAACAGTAAGATAATATTTTGCCCCTCATTACTACCTGTCCTGTTTCCCATAGAACATGTGTTGATGTCCCTGCTAGGTCATTATTATCTAAATGTATTGCCCATTCCATTTTGAAATAATTAATGAAGTCTTGTTCTTTAAATAGTGATGTATTAAATCTCCAGCTCCTAATTAGTGGTGTGACTCTTTTCTGTGTCAGACAGATAAATACTAGTGTATGATCACTGATAGTGATAGAATGAGTATTTTTAATATCCCTCATAACGGAGCTGGAACTAAAAAGTAGTCTGAGCGACAGTGTGAGTGGTGTACTGGTGAAAAGAAGGTGTAATACTGAGAGTGGCATCACAAAGACCAAACTCACTTATTAGTTCATTGTATGTTTTTTATACTGTTTTTATTTTTTATTTTCTCTGTTTTGTTTTCTCTATTGTTCTTTACTTATTTCCCGTACTTTGGTCCTGTGCTGGCTGTTATAAAGTGCTTTATAAATAAAGTTGGATGGGACTGAGAGTGAAAAAAGAAGGTATAAACAAAGGAGGGGTCATCAACATTTGGTCCATATACTAGTGATACACAGATCCATATTTTGAATACATAGATAAAGTATTATTAATCTGCCTTGTGGACCTGCTGCTGACAGTGCAGTTCATTTTCCTGTTAATTAATATAGCTAAACTTCTTTGTTTTGAGTAGCGGGCTGAGAATGTGTGAAGGAAATATAGAGAGGTGAGTTTTGGTCATATGAGCCTCCTGTAGAAAGACAGTATATGCTGGTAAGTCATTTAACAGATTAGTCATTTTGAGCCTCTTTTTCCTGGAATCAATTCTCACGTAATTCCATGTGACGAACCTCAGTGTGGTCATGGTGGAGTGTAGAATTTACACCAAAACAGTGTGTTTATCTGTCTGTCTTGTATGGCTGCATGTTAGTGTGTGTGTGGTTGGTATGTCTGTGACTGTGCTGTATGTTTCTGTGGTAAACAGCAGCATTGAGGCAGAGCATACATAATGCTGAGTGCTGAAGGAAACAGAAAAGATGTGAAAGGTGATAAAGGGAATAAGTCACACAGTTCAGTTCCAATTCATACAAACCAATTTAACCGAAACAAGAATTGTGGTCATCCTTATTAGTACTTTCCCCCATTTAGGCCCTTTTGACAAAGATGAGGGGTCAAAATATATTTTCTTTTTTTCCTTTAAATTTTATTTTGCTAAAATCAGTTAACAGTAGCATTTTATTGTTTTCAGCCAAAGACAAAATATCAGCATTTCATGTTAGTGTGACTTGCACTCTGTGCATTGAAAGGTTCATCACACTGTTTCTATAATATGTTTACAGGTGTGGAGGAGGTACATAAAAACAGAATAATAGTACATATATGAGATTGTTTATGTCACAACTTCTGCATTCTCCTTGTATCAATGATTTCAAACAGTTGTGACAAACTTGTCTCTCTCCCTCTAATTTTTCACGTCCTCCCAGAAATGTCTTCACGGGACCTGCAGGGGTTCATAGTGTGTAGGTGTGCGTGATTGTGACTATGCATAGATTTGTGTCTAAGTGTTTGTATGTGCGTAAGTTCTTGCCTTTCTAAAACTAAACGTGCTCACACATGAAGAATGATGTCATCCAGAGTGAGGGCTCTTCTTTGCCATTGGAGTAATGCAGATGTATGTGTGTGTACATGTTTAGACATCTTTGTGAGGACAGAAATTGGCATGCCACTATACTTGTGGGGACCAACAGTCCCTAATGGGGACAAAATGCCAATCCCCACTAGTTTGAAGACATTTTTGAGGCTCAAAATGTGGTTTTAATGTCAGGGTCACAGTTATTTTTGGAGGTAAGAAGAAAAGAATCAAAGGGTTGAAAATGGCTGCAGTGCAATGAGGGTTGCAATGAATAGCAAGACTTTGCCCTCGCATATATAC
>NW_005187782.1:196313-197911 GCF_000239375.1 Pundamilia nyererei | reverse complement strand
CTCCTGGAGAAGGACTCCCTCACCGGAGGATGCTGTTAAAACTGGCAGACACTTCTCTCTATGCACAAGTCATCTCAATAATCTGCTTTGTGCATGTGTGAATTTTCTTGCAGTTCTTTGGCTGAATTCCCAAAAAATGTAAAAACCCATCTCTGGTACAGCAATAAGTCAAAATATGTTCATTTTACCCAAAGGGAGTTACAATTATCACAGCCATGGGGTGGCTGTAGCTCAGGTGGCAGAGCAGGTCAGCCACTAATCAGAAGGTCGGTGGTTCGATCCCAGGCTGCATCCTGGCTGCATGCCAAATGTCCTTGGGCAAGATACTAACCCCGTGTTTGCCTTCTGGTGGTGGTCAGAGGGCCCGGTGGCACCTGTGTCCGGCAGTCTCGCCTCTGTCAGTGTCTCTGTCAGTACAATGTAGCTTGCTATCGCCAGTGTGTGAATGTGTGTGAATGACTGAATGTAGTGTAAAGCGCTTTGGGGTCCTATGGACTAGAAAAGCGCTATACAAATGCAGGCCATCATCAGTTATTTCCTCCTGTGATGTTATTGTCCTGTGAGAAGAAATGTTCCACAGAACTTCCAAACTGAAAAAAACGCCAAAAACAATTAAATAAACATCAAAATACAGATGAGAGAGACTTCTTAAACCAATTTTGTCTTATTTAAAGAGTATTTTCATCAATCTTGTAATGTACTGCCATCTTGTGGCAGTGGACTGCCCACTGTGGGCCATGTCTGTCCATAGTGACCCCGCATGAAACCTAAAGGGATATTTGCTAGGTCAGAGGTTAGTGGAGGAAACACAGTTATTTAATATTATATTATAAACTCACTGTCACGATGTGCTGTGCAGGTGGTGGAGAGCTGATCCAGAATGCAGGACTCCTCAGAAAAACATACATTTAAAATGTAGTTTTACTAGCTAGCATCAGCAAGCTTTTGAAAAAACAGCAGTATTAACTGGAGCAGACTGATAGACTGGCAGGCAAACAGCATGAAGGGACATGACAAAGAACAAAGTGAAACTTTGGAACACAGCTGGGGAAAACAAGGCACAGGTGAACAAAGTCAGAACGATGACATGGGACACAAAACTGAACATAACAGCAGTGTTGGGAAGGTTACTTTTAAAATGTATTCCACTACAGATTACAGAATACAGAATACATGCGCCAAAATGTATTTTGTAATATATTCCGTTACGTTACTCAGTGAGAGTCACGTATTCTGAATACGTTGGATTACTTAATATATTATCATGCTATTTACAACTACATGAATGTACTATTGCTGTGTATTTTAGGGTGTAGACATCTCGTATAGAGAACTATTCCACGTATATAAAACAGGTCCGCGGCTCCGAACTGTAGTAAAGGGACCTCTGGCTAATACATCAGGTTCCGTGTCGGGCTCTTAGCCAAAAACTAGCTTTACTTTGTTGTCTTACAAATTTGACAAAGACAAAGGGAGAATAAACAGAGACATGAAATCACCAAAATCACCAAAAGACTTCAAAGTAGGCTGGAGCCTACAAAGCCACACCCCTCCCCCACATTGGACAATCGGACCATCTCTCCCTGTTCCTCACACCT
>NW_005187782.1:157554-187158 GCF_000239375.1 Pundamilia nyererei | reverse complement strand
GATGTGCACCAAATGGCATTACTGTTATGACATGTGGCCAACTGATTCATCATACTTGACAAATGTGGAATTATCATGTACTGACACTTTTTCCACAGTAGTAGAAGAAATGTAAACAAACACCTCTGTTGACTACAAAGCTGCATTTCATATGTTGTGTTCAGTATCGGGTTCTCCTGAACCCGATACTGAACTCAGTAGTTTATTCAGTAGTTAGTCTGAAATGCCACTGCGAGAGCACATCACCCCAGTTTCATCCTCTTCCGCTGGCTTCTAGTTCCTTTCAGATTTTAAGATTATGTTGCTTGTTTTTAGGCTTTAAATGAACTCACCCCTCCTTATTTATCTGTGCTTTTAAGTATCCACATCTCATCAAGGACACTGAGGTCTGCTAATCGGATGATTCTGAATGTTCTCTGGACAAAAGATATATGGAACTGGTCTTTTTCCAGTTTTAGGACCTGACCTGTGGAAACGCCTGCTGAACCCTTTCACGCATAGTGGTCACTACAGTGGACAGCTATTCAAAGGCTGTTTTCTTGTGTTTGTGTCAGTGTTGATGGTATTACTTGCACATAAACCACTACATTGGACACTGATGTGTCACTCCATACCCTGTCACCCACTCCAAAGGTGATGTCGTCCACATAAGTGGACATGTACTATTTGAAAAATACATGTTTAAAAAATGAAGTTCAAAAATAATTTTTTCATGCTTGATTGAGGCTGATTGAGGTTGTCATAATTCATGCTGAAAGGGCTAATCACATCTTTATAATAATTAACAGACCTTCATCCGGCCTCAAATCTCACCTGTTTTCCCCGATTTTTAATATGTGCACAGACATCTAAGTCTCAGCCTGCTTTATTGTATTTTATATTATTTTATTTTAGTGTATTTTATTGTTTTTATTGTCCTTTATCATTGTTTTATTCCTAGCTGAACCTATAAAGCACTTCGGTCAGCTATAGTAGGTTTAATTGTGCAATACAAATAAAGTTTTAGAAATTGAAGTCTCTCCTAAAAAAGAAGAAAAACCTAAACTTATTAGTATTAGCACATGCTAGCAAAAACTTACTATTCTTACTATACTATTTTTATTAGCATGTTCAGGTAGCTTTAATATAAATGATTTATTCATGCTTTACTGTGCAGCAGTGATGTGACGCATCTATTAGGAGAGTTTCTTTTTTCTCTTTTGCAAAGAGCATTCTACAGGGAGTGCAGAATTATTAGGCAAGTTGTATTTTTGAGGAATAAATTTATTATTGAACAACAACCATGTTCTCAATGAACCCAAAAAACTCATTAATATCAAAGCTGAATGTTTTTGGAAGTAGTTTTTAGTTTGTTTTTAGTTTTAGCTATTTTAGGGGGATATCTGTGTGTGCAGGTGACTATTACTGTGCATAATTATTAGGCAACTTAACAAAAAACAAATATATACTCATTTCAATTATTTATTTTTACCAGTGAAACCAATATAACATCTCCACATTCACAAATATACATTTCTGACATTCAAAAACAAAACAAAAACAAATCAGCGACCAATATAGCCACCTTTCTTTGCAAGGACACTCAAAAGCCTGCCATCCATGGATTCTGTCAGTGTTTTGATCTGTTCACCATCAACATTGCGTGCAGCAGCAACCACAGCCTCCCAGACACTGTTCAGATAGGTGTACTGTTTTCCCTCCTCTCACATTTGATGATGGACCACAGGTTCTCAATGGGGTTCAGATCAGGTGAACAAGGTGGCCATGTCATTAGTTTTTCTTCTTTTATACCCTTTCTTGCCAGCGACGCTGTGGAGTACTTGGACGCGTGTGATGGAGCATTGTCCTGCATGAAAATCATGTTTTTCTTGAAGGATGCAGACTTCTTCCTGTACCACTGCTTGAAGAAGGTGTCTTCCAGAAACTGGCAGTAGGACTGGGAGTTGAGCTTGACTCCATCCTCAACCCGAAAAGGCCCCACAAGCTCATCTTTGATGATACCAGCCCAAACCAGTACTCCACCTCCACCTTGCTGGCGTCTGAGTCGGACTGGAGCTCTCTGCCCTTTACCAATCCAGCCACGGGCCCATCCATCTGGCCCATCAAGACTCACTCTCATTTCATCAGTCCATAAAACCTTAGAAAAACCAGTCTTGAGATATTTCTTGGCCCAGTCTTGACGTTTCAGCTTGTGTGTCTTGTTCAGTGGTGGTCGTCTTTCAGCCTTTCTTACCTTGGCCATGTCTCTGAGTATTGCACACCTTGTGCTTTTGGGCACTCCAGTGATGTTGCAGCTCTGAAATATGGCCAAACTGGTGGCAAGTGGCATCTTGGCAGCTGCACGCTTGACTTTTCTCAGTTCATGGGCAGTTATTTTGCGCCTTGGTTTTTCCACACGCTTCTTGCGACCCTGTTGACTATTTTGAATGAAACGCTTGATTGTTCGATGATCACGCTTCAGAAGCTTTGCAATTTTGAGACTGCTGCATCCCTCTGCAAGATATCTCACTATTTTTGACTTTTCTGAGCCTGTCAAGTCCTTCTTTTGACCCATTTTGCCAAAGGAAAGGACGTTGCCTAATAATTATGCACACCTGATATAGGGTGTTGATGTCATTAGACCACACCCCTTCTCATTACAGAGATGCACATCACCTAATATGCTTAATTGGTAGTAGGCTTTCGAGCCTATACAGCTTGGAGTAAGACAACATGCATGAAGAGGATGATGTGGACAAAATACTCATTTGCCTAATAATTCTGCACTCTCTGTAGTTCTGAACACAAATTTGCATATCCCCATAAAATGGCTGTGAAACAGTCATCAAATGTAAACTATGACTTCAATTGATACAAAACTATTTATTTGAAATACCACAATACAGCAGTGTAGAGTAGGTGAGCCTGACTCTGTTAAGAGAAAAACAAGGTTGTAACTCTCTCGCCCCCACATGATATGTGGCAGTGGGTAAGTGCTGTGGAATGTTCTTTGTCTCTGTGTTTCTCACTCTGTGTATAAGACAGCGACTGCCGCGCCCATCGTCAGAGACAACAGCTCGGGGCGCCTGACCAAACTGTTCTCTCTGTTAAACTCAGTTAAATGCCTGCTCATCAGGTGTTTAATATATGTTTAAAAAAAACCTTCCATGACATATATTATCCTGCCTCCCTGATGCACAAAGTTACACTTTACTAGATTAATATGTCTGACTGAGGATAACATACAGAGGGTGCAAGAAATGCTCAGCAATGAAATGTGATGCCCTTTAGCATCGCGTTTCAATGCACTCTGCATGTTTTTGACATATTACAACATAAATGTTTAATGTTTGAGGAAACGTGTTTTTTCTCTTTAACTATATGTAATCAAATTAAATTTAACACCTAAATCTGACCAAGTGAGTTTTGTGATTACATCAACGAGTAAAACTGAAATATACAAATCATAAAAAAGGGAAACAAATTAGTGAGTTAAAAAAAAAGCTTATCAGCGTGCAAAATACAAAGGTCTCTTGGCTGATATTATAATTACAGTGACTTACATCACTGCCTTGCCTCAAGCCTCCTACAGCAGACCTGGCAGCTTAAGTGGGGTGTTATATCCAAGAGTGCAATATTGCTATGCCTGCCTCCAAGGGACACCTCATAAGGGGGAATGGGAGTTTTTCATGCACTAGGATGAGGATGTGAAATGCTTGTGTTTTCTGCTAAATAAAGATGAATAATGGTCATTATTGTTAGTAACACACAATTGGTTCATAATGGCAACTAAGTGAAATGATGAATTTAATTTCAGCAGACGGATGAAGGGAGGCTGAAGTTATTTTTTATACAATATGAAGTGAACCTGGTCATTGAGAAAGACCCACACTAACTGCTGGTGTTGCTGGCACTCTAATTGTGCTTAGCTAAGTTGAAGTTGAAGGCAAGCATCTTCTCCTATACCTGATCATTGGGCCACAGTTATAACTGTACGTCTGTGGCTCTGGTGGGGTTTAATCTTTGATTTTAGTGCCACGTATGAAAATGATTGAATGTAAACACTTTAAAAGTACTATTCTTCTCATCAGGGAACCATGTAGTATTTTTTTTTATTTAATGAGTTAAGATTCACAAAGGGTCTCCTACACAGAACATGCAACAACAAGTCTATTCCATTACCAATTCTTCTTGGTTCCAGTTGTGACAGTAAAAGGGATCAGCATACTTATTTAAGGATAGGACCAATGCCCAATTTCATCTCACTATCTCTGTCCCAGCACAGAAATATCCCTTTTTCTTTCTTCTACTAACTCTGTTTTACTCCACCACCATCAAAAATATTGAACTGCACTGCTGTCATTGTCTGTAAAATGTTGTTATTGCCATTTTTCTGCCTCTTCTCTCATAGAGGGTAGCAGGTGTGTGTGCAGGAAATAGGGGGATCAATGGCTCAAATGAGCTTTATTGATTGAAGGAAAGGCTACCAAAAGCCCTGAGGCTTTTTGACCACTTCTTTAACCTTCTCTCATTTCTTGTTTGGTTTCTTTTTCTTTCCAGTGTTTTTTTAATCCATGTGCCTTTCTTAACCTATTTTCCCCTTTCTATTTTTGTATGTACAGATATGTCTGACAACATCCCCCCTCACAACCTGTAAGGACCCTTGGGACTTTTCAATCCAGCACTAAGTGGGAGGAGTTACATGAGATCGTCCATCAAGCCGTTTCTGGCACATCATAAAACATACGAGAGTACCCTGCATTATACAGGGGTGAAACCCAATACCCATGACAAAAACATTTGCAAATCAAATCAAATAAATAATTATTTCTGGAGGTTTTATTGCAGCACTTTCTTTGCAATGAATTAGGGGCTAGGAATATTTGTTCCTAGTGACCAGAGGGTGACCAGCTAGGCCTGTAATACTGAGGCTGAAGGGACTAAATGCTCAAAAAGAACACAAAGTTAATAAATCTCATGCAACTACAAAAGAAGCAAAAATAACAATTATTTATTAGATTGATCTCAAAATACCTTTGCATTTCCTTTTTTGCTAATTCACCCAGTGTGAGGTATGTCTCGGATGAAGCAGTCTCGATTAGCACAAGTCATAGCCACCTGCTGGAATCAACCATGAAAGTGAGCTTCGACATGCGTCCCCAGTGGCTGGGACACATATCCATGGCAACATGTTGGACTTAGACCAGAGAAATAAAATGGAATTGCCACATTGTGGTCCTACCACGCACTGGGGAGGAACATTGATGGGTGTTCTAACAACTGGAAAGCAAACAAAACTGTTAGTGTGCCAAACACTGTCTGCTGCATTAATAAAGGTGAAATAATCTTTTATTACAACCAGCATGAATATTAATCAGATATCTGCATTCATTCTCAAAAAAGCACTATGTAGCTTGTCTCAAAATCATTTATTAGACAGGATTTAAATAAATCCTAGGAAATTGGAATTTATTTAAAGATGTGAATTCTTAGGCCTTCGAAATGTAACTACTGGCCAAAAAAAGAAAAATACATGCATGCAGGCCCCTATCTAGAGATTTCGACAAGCACAAGTTTGAAACAACTATTTGAATAAATCACAAATAACCTCTTTACGTTTAACATCTAATGAAAACCTTGACTGAGTGGAATGAATGTGCATTGTATTAAAAAGCAGTTAATGCTTTCTTTTGGTTTTATTATATATACTTTATAGTTCATTTAATCATGACAATGTGTTGCTTATTGTTCAGACGCTGATATTAAAAGCTGGTATGAGATAGTGATCATATCATGTTTTTAATGAACAGCAACAGATGATGAAGTTAGCAGTGGAATGAAATACATTTACTGCATGGTGAGAAGAAAAACACAACGGCCATAATAAGATTGCTATGAAACTTGAGCTCATTACTCTCCACGATCATATTATCTTTAGTTATATTAAATAAAGAGGTAGAAATGTTTCCAACACAGCGTTAAGATTTATAATTTGAATGCACTCTAATGGCCGTGAAACAGGCCATTTGAGGAGAATGAAGCAGTGTGAGGCACAGATACACATCAGACAATCACAGTCACTTAAAATTACACAAGCAGCTAAGGCCCACATGTGCTGGCCCCAAACCTGTTTTTGACTTTTAGTGCTTTTGTAGGATCTTTGCTGTACAATCGAAAGTGCTTTGAGGCGGCTGTTGTTGTGATTTGGAATATAAATAAAACTGAACTGAGCTGAAAATTCATAAACCTACTGTCATCATTTAATAAATAATAATGGATTGCATTTATATAGCACTTTTTGGGGCCCTCAAAGCACTTTACAATTCCACTATTCATTCACACACTGGTGGAGGCAGCTCCAGTTGTAGCCACAGATGCCCTGGGGCAGACTGACAGAAGCGAGGCTGCCATATCGCACCACCACCTCTGGCCAACACCAGTAGGCAGTAGGTGAAGTGTCTTGCCCAAGGACACAACGACCGAGACAGAAAGAGCTGGGGATCGAACCGGCTTCCCAACCCCCTGAGCCACGGTCGCCCCGAAGAGGTGCAACATCAATTTTACAGATGAAAGATTGTTGTCTTTGCAGCTAGCCTCATTGTATATTTTAGGAGAACACAACATGCAAAGGTTTCACTGAAGAGTATTTAAATAAATCATACATACTGCAAGTTGCACCTATTATCAGAAGCACATGCAGAGCTTGCTATTTTCAGATCTGTTACATATAACACATTGAAATATCTGTCAAAATGTAAAAGTTTACAGGGCGCATGTGAAGCAATCAGATTAATGCCTGAATCTAACAATTATTTGTTATTTATTGACTGTCATGAATACCTGCAGCCTCACATGTAATGTTGCGTAGCAGTTGCGTTAGACTGATGTGTTGTTCCTGGTGCTGATACAGCTGCTTATCAGTAAAGTCTGCCTGTCATCGTCTCGACAGAGCAGAGATACAGGCTTAAAGAAACACTGAAAGGCTCCTGAATATCAATCAGACTCGCTTTAAATGCAATTCTGTATCTGTGTGGGTCTCTTTGTGTGTGTCTGTATGTGTCTATCTGTGTGTGTGTGCTTCACAACAATCCTAAGACATCTGTATTTGTAGCACCTATTGGCTCGATACAGCAGAAAAGGCTGTAAAAAATATTTTAAAAGTATTTGGAAATTTCAATTTCAATCTGTGTGTGTGTGTGTGTGTGTGTGTGTGTGTGTGTGTGTGTGTGTGTGTGTGTGTGTTGGGGGGCTGAGTTATGTGCATCAACTTGGACAGCACTGTGTTTTATCAGCGCTGTTTAAATGTTTCCTGCCACTCATCTTCCTCGTTTGTAGCGATTCTAACCTTTAGAAGACTGCTATTGATACGATCAGACAGAGATACACTGACACAGACAGACTCACATGCTCTTTGTTCAGCTTGTTGTTTCCTTATGAATAGATTTTATATACTTCCATTAACTTCCATTATATGGTTATCCCACATGATTAGCAGGGCATCTTACAGTCATGGTATCAAATAAGTAGATCCCTGTAAAATTACTAATAAAGCCTCTTGAATAGAAGTGTGTGAAGCTGTATTGCCAAGTTTTACAACTGATGAAGTATGTAATCAAAGCTCCAAATGATGTGAAATACAACATTTTATTGGACCAAAAAATGTGTTTTTTAAATCGAAAGGCTGCCAGCACCCGAAGGGTCAAAAGAAGTTAACAAACCTAAATCTGATCAATTTCAACAGGTAATTCTGTCATTGAAGTGCATGTATCTAATTTCAGAATGACTGTGTGAATATATTATTTGTCGGAAAGATCTCCAAAAAGAACATTAGAGCAAGACAACAGTTTGCCAATGAAAATACAAGGAAAGAGCTTCTGGAGCTTCACACGGTGCAATTCCTCATATGTGTACATGTACTTGGTCAATAAAACTGATTCTGATTCCGAAGACCAGACTTTTTGGAATGATATTCTCTTGATAGATGAATCAAAGTTCATCAAAAAAGTAATACGACACATTTTCAAACACAGATCAGATGTAAAAGATCATAAGTACTTGAGGTATGTCCTAGTTGACCAATGAATCCAATGAATATTTTAGCATTTTTAAATCATCAATAATTTGTAATTGAAACAAACAGGAAAAAAACTGCAATATTAAGTCTTCACGATTGGTCAAACTTTCACCAAGTCATGATGTCTAGGCAAAGAAGGCAATACTGTCTTCTGATGGCAAAGCTGCTATCATGTTTTTTGCAAAAATCATTTCTGATGAAAAAAGTTTTTCCTTAGTTTACATGTGCTTTTTGTTAACATATATCCATGGAAGAGCAGGATGGTCCCAGGACAGAGCCATACTGTTAAATTTAAGTTAATACAGGTCAAAATAAACAATAATGAAAGCGTATTCATGCATTATAAGTGACTAAAGAGATCTGTAATTATTAGTCACCAGGGGTCTATTAGAGGTTTGTGAAAGCAACATGTGTGTATGTGCTTGCATGTCAGGGCACTGTGACTGACTTATGTAGAGCAGGTGCTGCCACACCAGACTGACACATTAAAGTATTGCTACACTGTGTCGGGATTCACAAGGACTGCCTCATCTTCTGCTGTGAGAATCAGTGCAAGTGATCACACAGTGACGTTGGTCAGGAACTTAAGGCTACGCACTGTGACACACACGACTCCTCTGGTGTCATTTGTTTTGACATTGATGGTAAGCTGAGGTTTTTCCTCTAAGCCTTTGCTGTCTCTTGTCTTCTGGTTAAAAAGAGTAAACATGTGATTATGCTCAAGATGATTCACCTGAACACACCAGTGGTTAGACTCTTTTCATTTCCAAGTTGTTCAGACTCTGTCACCACATTAAAACTTAGTGGTTATCTGTAAGTGTATTTTTTTTTTAATTTGCAAAGTTAATATTATGAAAATGAGAATTTCCCCTCCAGCCAGTCTTTATTGCTTATTATGTTAAAACATTGTTTATTGTCTTTTTGTCTCTTTTAATTGTTTCATTAGTCTTTGTTTTCTTTGGACATTTTAGATTATCTTGCCTTTGGATTTTATCAGTAAACTTGGTCAGTCTGCTTCCTGCCTTTCAGCATCTTTGTTGCTTTTTCCAGACGTCATTGTCTCAACACTTGGGTCTACTGAAGAAATAATCAGCAACAAAGCACAAAACTCCAAAATGTTCTTTGGCTATTAAACTTGGAAGCACTTTTTTTAAGTTAATCACTGTCATAGACTGTATTATTGGACCTTATGTTTACGCTTGTTGCTCTGGGACACATTTCTTATTTTATTGAGACCTGTACAATTTTAACAAGCTATTCCATGCTCTGGTGTAGTTGGGCAAAAGATGTATCCAACCATCTGTGTAAATGACCGCAGTAAGCTGAGAAAAATCGGCTGCACTGAAAAGAGAAAAGTGGAATTTTCTAGAAGTAGTGACAAACTCTGCTTGTTATTGTAAGAGAATTTTAACATATTGTGGAAAGAATGACGAACACAATCATATATTTGCATTCTTTCAGCACTTTTTATTCCCAGTTGCTGCTCCTTAAACCCTCGGCCCGCAGCTTTTCAGCTGCCAGCCACACATATACAACAACAAAGCTTCTTAGGTCCCAGCACGTTTAATAGGGGAGGTGTGATGAGCTGATCAAGCTCAGGTGTGTCCACCTCCCCCGCAGCCGCACCACAAACCACGCCCCTCCACACATATCATTGTAATCGACTAGTAATATAAAATATTTATTATAGCTTCTTTAATTAGGATTGATTAGCAAATAACTAGCCCCACACCTTTAATGTTAACTTGCTAATCAATACTGGCCAAAGATATTATACGGTAGCTCAATATTACACCCACCATACAATGGGCACTTTCTGTTTGTGTCAATATCTTGAAGTCTGCCTGTACATTCCTTCAGGACAATGTAATTTTCCAGGTCATTTCAGTTTCATTCTTTGTCTTTAATGCTGTCATAAAATCAGCTTCTATCCTTTTTTCCCATATGTCTCATTTCGTAGATTAAGTTGGAACTTAGTGATAAGGGTCACTGGCAGTGTAAACATATCCTCCTGGGTAGACACCTACACACACGCGCGCACACTCTGTGGTCAGTAATTGCCTTGCCCTTTTAGCAATGCATTATCACAGGTAATATTTGTGGAAGGATCTAAGGTATGTTAGCTTCCCCAAACAAACCTACATTCTCCATCAAGTGCACACAGAGTAAGCTATTGGCTACTGTGTTTGCTCAGCGAACAGAGAAGGGTTGAGTGCAAAGATGTTTATACAGCTTTCATTGACTCTGTGTGAATGATAAAGAGACAACAGAGAGACGGGCGAGTAAGCTGGAGAAATGAGTTCCAGTCATTCGGTGACTGGAATGACACACACACACACGCACACCTTCATATACGTCACTACCAAGAACTTATCTGTGGTATCTCACACACACCTTCAGACACCAAGCTACTTTTTGCACAGTACTCAGTGTTTTGCACATTTCCATTGCACTGTCTTGTGTCTGTATCGTCTTGTCTTGTTTTTTTTGCAATTTTTGCACACTGCACAGTATTGATAGGATTTTGTTAAAGATTTTTTACAAACCAAACACAAATGTCCTTGATTTATGTGTAAAGTTTATTTACACATATAGAGATTTATATTTGAGAGGTGACTGAGAAATTAATTAGCACACATTACAATCAACTACATTCCAATTCCTACACCTGGAAAAAAAAACACTTCCTTCAAGATTAATTTCTTACCTTCCAGGCAGTCGTTTGTTTCACTTCAAGCAAAGAAAAAAAGAAAATTAATC
Source organism: Pundamilia nyererei (assembly GCF_000239375.1). Lineage (NCBI taxonomy): Eukaryota > Metazoa > Chordata > Actinopteri > Cichliformes > Cichlidae > Pundamilia > Pundamilia nyererei. The sequence goes on along the minus strand of NW_005187782.1, from coordinate 176,345 downwards.
AAAAACCTGCATAAAGTGTTACATCTTTATTTATTTATTATATTCTCTCAAAGCTGTGTCATAATGCAGCAGACTCATTACATTTGATTTTTTATGGATTTCACACTTTGCACTGACAACTAATGTTTGATTGTATTTTTCACTTCTTATGTTTCAGTGGCATTGTGTTACATTTATCTTACTCACCTCAGTGTGAGTTCAACAGAGTAATTCAAGCTGGACACAAAAGGCACACGGCATAATAAGTAAGTGGTGGGGTTTGCAAATGTCCTAAAAACTCCCTGAAAAGTCTTAAATTACACTCAAAATGCTGCAGTGAGAATGTTGACAAACTGGAAAGAGAGAGCATATTTATCCCATATTGGTTTCTCTTCACTGGTTCTCTGTTAAATCAAGATTAATATTTTCAATCCCTCTAAGTAGAATGGGAGGCAGAGCCTTCAGCTTTCAGGCCCTCTTCTGTGGTACCAGTTTGGTTTTAAGAGACAGACACCATCTCTACTTTTCACGATAAAAAGCTTTGCTTTTTGCTAAAGCATATAGTTCAGGCTGGATCAGGTGACACTAAGCCATCCTAAAGCTGCAATAGGTTGCTGGGGGGCTTCCCATGATGCAGTGAGTGTTTCTTCTTCACTTGCCTCTTTTTATTCTCTGTTTATACAACACATTGCATTTAATAAACAGTTATTATTAATTATTAATCTCTGGTTTTCCTTCACAGTGTGTCTGTTGTCCTCTCTCCTCAGACCCACATGACTCATCATGGCAGATGGCTCCCCCTCCCTGAGCCTGGTTCTGCTGGAGGTTTCTTCCTGTTAAAAAGTTGTTTTTCCTCCCCACTGTCGCCAGGTGCTTGCTCGGGGGTCATCTGATAGTTGGGGTTTTCTCTGTATTATTGTAAGAAACAAAAAACTAACAAAGAAAAACAAAAGTCACAATAAAACACTGAGTAGCCATGCACCCAGTTTTGCACCATGTCTCACAATAAGATATAACATTTATATCAGAAATTCACCAGTGTTGTCCTTAAGGTGCAAACCACAAGAGTACAGTTTAGAGAATCATGTGAATAGAATACATTCTAGAAGAACAAACAAAGCAAAGAGTTCTTTTCCTTGACAAGCAAGCTCCTTTTCCCCTCCTAAACGCTACTTCATATTCCCCTTTGTCTTTGCAGATGCAACCAGCGGGATCAGTCAGGCCTGAAAGTCTCTCTTAAGCATGTTGGTAATGTTCTTGTCAGAAAGCTCATTTAGCCCAGTAGGTCCACAATGTGTGAAAGTGCTACAAGCATTTGAGCCCCACTCCATGTCTCATCCATGACATTTTTGACTTAATTCTCTTCACTCCCATGTGCATGGCCTCTTAATTGGTACGATAATGAATGCAAACCAACTGCTCTGTAGAGAGGACGATCAATAAGTGCTATAGATCTATATGAGGAAGTTCTCCACTCAAACTTATCTATTGAATTTAAACCCTCTCTTGCTTTCAGTAAATCCTGTCCACTCTGTTTTGGACAAGTAACAAGGCTCATAGAAACCTTTTTAAAGCACTTTGAGTGGTTAGGAAGAATGTAAATGTAACTCTAGTCCATATTTCCACTAGAAGATCATTTTATTTAAGAATAAAATAATTATGAGGGTAAATGCACATTATTTGCTTGTGCTGATATTAGGAAAGAAATAAGAGTGACCAAAGCAATACCTTTATAAAAATATAAATATATATAAATGTTTTTATTTGGGTATCTGGCTTAAAAGTTAAGTTGATCAGTTGTACTAAGAACTGAGAAAATTTATATTACTATTAATATTCACTAAAATCTATTATTGAAAAATCTGTTGAATCTAGTTTTCAGGTCCATATTTAACCCTTGAAGTCTCTGGCTATTTTTTTTTACCTGGCAAAACATCCTGACATTCGGTCAGTAAAGTTTCCACAATCCAAACCAAATGGCACAGACAAAGTACTACCACGAAACACAGAATCAGTGACACCAATGTCAGTAAATCTGGCCTAAAAATTGAGAACTCAACTAAACCGATTATTATGTGTCACATTCTGCAAATGGCAGAAATACCACTTGTCACCTATAGCTGTTACCTTGGGTGGCTGTGGATCAAAGCAGGTCATTTACTCATTAGATGTTTGGTTGTTCAATTCTTGGCTGCTTGAGTCTGCCTGCTAAAGTACAGGCAACATACTGATCCATATTCCATATGTGGCTTTTGTGAATGTATGTGTGTAAATATAAAGCGTGTTCCATAATTTTACCTCTGTTGGTTCAACACTCAAATTGTCTGAGAAAAAAAGAATTATTTTTCTTTCTTTAAATAGACCGTTTCACTGAATTAGCCACAGGTAACAAAACAAACTGAAGGCTCGTGCATTGTGTTTGACATTACAGTTTTTCTGTTAAATGTTTTTGCGCTTTGTTGTTAGAAATATAGAAACCCTGCCTCTAAGCCTGAATGTTTGTTATCACTTGTTGGATATTAAGAGATTTAATACACATAAGAATATTTAAGCACATTTCACAACACGTGACTGTGAACTTCAGCTGTTTTACACAGAAATAAAATGCCTCTAGCGTTCTACTAAAACCTGCTACAGAGAATTTCTTTCTAATCTAAATCTTCAAACTCCACTTGTGAAGGCCTAACCTCACTACTGGCTGTGCAGCTTATTCCATGTTTGAATATTTCTTTTTGTTTTTGGCTCTCCGTGGTTATTGCAACGGTCTCAAATAAATGAATTCAAATGTTAAAAAAGTACAGAAGTGATGGATTAACCAGTGAGGAGACAATGACCAACTGTTTAATGAACTACATGCAAACATGTCAGATGTAAAGATGAAGCAGGTCTTCAAGCAGGAAAAGAAAACAAAGCAGCAACTCAGGCCTGCAGCAAAACACGGATTTCATCAATAAAACGGGAAAAATTCACAGGGGAGTGAAGGCGATGGGGGAGAGGGCTGTGGGTATGCATGACACGTAAAGCCATATCGTTCAGGTGCTCATACGTCACAGCTTTGGACTACTGGGAACCTGCGTCATCACGCTTCTTTATTGACGCTGGCACAACTACTTTACGGTGAAATGACTTTTTGTCCGTCTGTCTGTCCGTCAGCCTCACAGTTGCTCACGTGGCTCCGCCTGGTGGCAGAAATCGCAACAGTTTGAGTCACAGAGTGAAAACATTCCGAGCAGACTGACGTGCAACGAAACACAATAAACGCTTTTAGCTAAACTTCAGACACAGTGGTGTGCACGTGGTTAATCTCCACAGATCAGCCAAAACACAAAGATTTCAGTTTGACTGGGAATGTGTATTCCATAACCCAGAGTTGATTCACTGCTGCCCCGAATACACGGAAACCTCAGCCAACAAGAACGAATCACTTTGTTTGGACAACTACTGGTTTCCATTTGGACATGTTGGATCATATTTGCCTGATTTCTCGTGAGATGCTTTACAGGATAGTTGAGCCAGGACTTCTGGTGGCCAGATAAGCCCAGTCTGGGTTATGCAGAGCTTTGAGTAAACAGATGGAAACTCACTAAACATTCTTTTTTTTTTCTTTTTGCACTGATGCAGCTTTTGAGTGTCATGGCCCAAAATGTCATCAGAAACACAAGACTGACTGCGTGACCGACTCCTTAGTAATGTCTCATCATCATCATCACCATCGCTATCTGACTCATTCGGCCTCTACTCCCACCCGTCTCCCTCACACACTCACGCGGTGTAACCCCTCCCTTCTCCGCTGCTGCTAAACTGTATAAATAACCTCTGTCGGAGTTTGGAAGCAAGGTACAGCGACCTGCAGAGTGAAAACAAGACACCGAGGAGGAGAGAGAGTAAACCCTCTGCTGCTGCGAGAGACCACCTGTGGCTGCCACGTCTACCTGTAACCTCCAAAGTCTTCTCAAAGTAAGTCTCCACACTTCTCACACAACCCGTGCTTTAGCTTTCTTTGACTCCAATAGGGATTTGTTGATTTGTTTATATACCGGTAAATAAATAAATCAAAATAATCGCAACTTTGCTGAGCAAAACGTACTTAAAATAAAAGGTTTCTTCTGCTCGCTTGCCTTTAAGCTTTAATTGGTGTCCAGTAGCTTGGCTGAGGTGACATCTGGAGCGCGTTCAGTACCACGGACAGCTCAGCCTAGTTTTACCCCACAACACATGCCATCGATTTGCCTCAGGATCCACATCTGTTTCGTTTAAAAAGTTTTTTTTTTTAAAAGCAGAACTTCAATATAACCGATTACAGCAGAAATGTGCGCAAAGGTCACTGTTGCTGAACTTGATCAGATCTGCTCTAAATTCTGAAGATCAGCTTTATAAGACCTGCTGAAGGAAGGAAAAGGACTTAGAACAAAATCTAGTGGCCTCAGTTGCTATTTTTTTTAAAAAATAATATTTTATATTTTTCAAATGAATAAATACATAAAAGGAGGATATACGTTTTTCTTATTTATTTATTGAAGCAACTCCGACTTTAATCTATAATTCACCCCATGCAATTATTTAGAAAAGGACTGGAAAATACAGCAAATAAGCAAATAAATAAATAGCCGGGCTGCAGGGTGCGAGTGGGGGTAGAGAGCAGAGGTTTCTGGCACACCTTCATCTGCTCCCACACATGCACGGAGAATAGGAAACGTGCTGGAGAGGTTCACACTCCAGCAACATAGTACTCATGGTAGGTGAAGGCCACATTCACATAATACAGTTATTCTACCAAGAGTCTTGGTGGAGATTTACTGCTGCAAATGGAAAATGCGAAAAAAGTCGCAAAACGCAAATAAATAAATAAATAAACAAACAAACAAACAAATAAATGAAATGCTACAATAATATTTTATTTTAAGGATTTCACAAAATATTGCGGTTCTTTTTTGTTTTTAAGTTGTTGGTTAGACAAGATTTACATACAGAGTTTTAAAAGACAATTAGATTGTAGACTGCTAGTTCTGGCCTGATTAAATAGTGTGGGTGTGCGATCCGCTGCTAAATGTGGCACAGCATATAGACCAAAACACCCAGAAGGTAAATCCTGAAGCAGCTGGTGCAGCTTGTCAGATGTGAGCGTCTGCTAGTTTCATGGTTTTCTGTAAGTCTGAATGGAAAAAAAAAAAAGAAATTCAATTTAGATCTCTTTTTTAAAATTCAATTAATTGTGAAACAAATTAAACAGTGAAATGGCCAAACTAATGCAAGTGATAATTAAGCTCCTTACTGCCATTTTCAACAGCCTCTGGACATTTCCACCACAGACTCCACAGTCAGACAGAGGACAGAGGGATTTTTATGCTTTATGTTAGTTGTGCAAATTTACGAGTTTGCAGTTTTTAAATCTGTGCAGACCTGATATGGAGCAAACCAGTGACTTCTGGGGAAAATGAACATGCAGTTACTTTATCTGACTGTTAATCCAGACATACACAGATTTATAGTTTGTTGTTGTAAAAAAAAATACTTGTTTAGTTATCAACAAGAAGTTACAGCAAGATTTCTCTCTTTGTTGAAAGGCTTTAATCCAGGATTCTAATTAATAATTGTAACAGCAGGAGCAGATTTGGTAATGGTATGATGTGATAATGAAATAATCGTCATAAAGCTGATACACTTCAGTGGAAATCCAGTTCCTCACACAGCATGCTAGTTATTATTATTATTAATGCAAATTAAACCTTTCTGTAAACTCCATTAAACCCACAGCCTCCGTGAAGATGCGTGAAATCAGTTTCCTCCTCTAGAGACAAATCCATTTTCTTCATCTTCTTTCAAAAGACAACAACTTTCAGGGAAGAGCTGACAAAAAATCAATGACAGCCCAAAGCCCTAAAAAACATTAAAGGTATATATTGACTTGTTTAACCGCTTTACACACCTCCGTTTACTCATCAGCCTGAGCAGATATTACAGATGAAAACAGATGACATTTGCACCCCTCAGGAGAGGTATGGTACGGGTCGAAGGTTTTGTCATTAGACAGGAAAGGGCAATAGCCTTTATTAGACTCAAAGCATCTTTTTTAATGTATTTATTTATTTGTAAGATTTCATTTAGGATTTATTTATTATTTCCTTCTTTTTTGTTATTTTTCATTATGAATCAATGGGAAATTAGACTTCAACAGTGGTTAGATTTCCATAGCATTTATGTGCCTTGTTACAGATGGTTGTGATACTGAAACCTTGGACAGTGCTGGTGGCCTTAGTGCTGTGTGTGCTGGTCTGTCTGGGAACACTGGCTGATGCCTACCCCCCCAAACCCGAGAACCCAGGAGAGGACGCTCCTCCTGAAGAGCTGGCCAAATACTACACTGCCCTGAGACACTACATCAATCTGATCACCAGGCAGAGGTATGACCACACACACATACACGAGTGTGTGCCCAACAGGCACTGCTGTTCAGGACAGCCTTGAAATGAATGTGGTCCTCAAATGACATTTAGATTTGGTACCATGAGAAAATGACTGAACTTGAAGGAAAATGGTGATTTCCAAACAAATAAAGAAACCATTTTCATCTCCTGCATTAAATTTCAATAAGGATATCAAGGTAAATTTAACAAGGTAAAAAACAAGAAAAAAAGATACAGCACAATCTGCTTCATCACCAATGAAATGACGTGTGCCATATTTGAAAATGTGGAATGAAAAAACAAAAAAGCTTGAATTAATTTTTTTGTTCAGTTTTCTTCCACCAAAAAATCCTGCAAGGCAGGGCACCAATTTGAATATTTAATGGTCCCACACTAATAACCTTTCCTAAGTCTTTAAGTATTGTTTTTACTGTTGTGGATGATCCACATGAAGCTGGGCATGAAGAAAGTATGTGAGTTAAATCACTCATAAACAGCCCTTGAAAAATCCCCTCAAAATTAATGACCCTGAGCCAACTGTAGGTGTTAAGCTAAATGTGTTAGTGGGGAACTTGAGCCTTTTCTTGCTTCTTTCCTGCCGATCTTACTTTAGTCCAGACTTCATTTTATCTTCCTTGAGTCATTAAAGCAAGCTGGTTCATACATAAGCCTGGAGCTCTGTCAATGTGTGATGTACACCCTCTTCCTCCCCAACACTTCACACAATGAGATTATAGATTAGATTACTGTCCACTCTCCGAAACCTCCAGGCCTCGAAATGAGCGGGACCAGAGCAATAAAATCGGCACAGACCGACCCAAGAAAGAAGCCCAAATTCAGTTAGCAGGGCCCAGGCTAAAGCCTGCTGCTCTCAGGTATAAAGATCACCAGTATGGAATTGTCAGAGGGTGTTTCATCATTGGAAACAGTTACACTCGGGAGCTATCTGTTCTCATTCATGAAAGTCAAATAGGCCATTGGTATTTAAATACATCCAGTGCTATAGAAAGTTTTTGCATTTCTCTAGAGAGGTGCACATTATGGTTTTCATAGTGGGTGTGGGTGTTTGTTGGGTTTAGACACACTAGATACAACTGATAGATCTATGAGGTGTAACCACAAATGAACAAAAGAAAACAAAAGTAAAATTTGCATAGTTATTATATCATATGTGTTATATTGTGACAATGTTAATATTTAAATATTGCATTTATCAGTTACCATCACATGTAGCCACGCTTTTCAGTGTAAATAGCATTTCTTACTACTCCAAATTATATGGAAAATTATACACAAATACATCAAAAATACCAAAACTAACAAAGACACGTTCATCCCCAACTGGCTCAAAGCTGTTTTAACACATGAAGGACTGTGAAGATGTTAAAGAGGATGGATTTTAATTCTGGTGACTTTTGTCTTTTTTTTTTCTTTTTTACAAATATCCATACAACTAATCAATTAAAAATTAATTCAAAAGAACACTCAATCCTTAGATTGAGCTTTAGATTTAAATTAAGGTCCCACAGTTGTAGGAATTGCAGGCGTGAGCCTGTGAACCTGCTTGATCATTTCAGTGCAGCACTAACAGAAAATGTTGAAAGTATAATATTATTACATTTCCTTAAGTAAGAAATCCGAGCATTTCTTTCACCACTGGGGAGAAGAAGACACAAAAGGACACATTAAGGCTAAAGAAAAAAATATTGGTAGATTGGTAGGAAGATTGAGGTATCAACCAGCGGTGAAAACATTTTATATCCTGATATGTTGCCAGCTGTGTGACAGCTGAAACAGTACATGTGCGCTTCTTGATTGCTTACCTGCAGGGAAGCACACACTGAGGAAGTAACGGAGCATAAGATTGGGTGCTGAGGTCATACGGGAGGTGGAACAGATGTTTGATGGGAAAACAGAAGAACTGCAGGCCGCTCTGCGGGACCTGAGATGATTGTTTCGCACACATAAACACACACACACACACATTACCAAGTAAATTTTCAGTTAAACGGCTCTGTGATTTTACATTTGCAGGCTCTTTTGGAACCCTGGTTTCCCATCAAGGGAATGATAAAAACCCAGCCAGACTTGGAAATGACAGCCTCGTACACACATTAAAACAAACACACACTCTTGAATTTGAATCTGACTGTGACATTAAAGCATTAGCAGCAAACAAAAGGGAACAGCTTGGAAAGGTAGAGGTAAGAGAAGACAGGTGACAGACTGACAGACAAGTGTGACGCACCAGAACCAAAAGTCCAAAAGTCATGTGTTTGTTGTGAGAGGAATAAATGTGGTCACTGGTTTGAATCAGGATGCTGCACACTGCTGATGATTTTGAAAGGAAGGACACAATCACAGACAGAAACCTGCCAACAATAAGAAAAAAACCCAAAAAAAAACCTGATTAACACAAAGTGTCCAAAGTGACACATCTCAAAAAACAAAACAAATATAGTACCAACAAAAGCAAACAACATACAAACAACCTAACACAGTCTTAGGGAACAGACACTTAACACACACCAGGGAACAGGATAACAAACCCCAGGCAAACTGAATCAAACACTAGCAAGGGTGAGGAAAAAAAGGAAATAACTTTCAAAATAAAACAGGAAATTGTAAGGTTGATCAAGAATGAACTCTAAACTCTAAGCGGTGCAGAAAATCACAAAGAGAACTTTCAAAAGCGCAGTGGAAGAGAAAATTTAGAGACAGACAATTGAAACTGTGTTGTCATAAAGACAGTGTCGTGGAGATGTGCAAAAGTCTTGACTTCTCATCTTTAAAAAGTATTTTTCTACACAAATGGAAAATAGGTGCAGTGTTTTATTAAAATGTGTACATACATACATGAGAATGCATTGTATAAAGCTACATTTTAACAAGCTTGAAAGTCAAAATTTGGTATGGCCAACTTTATTCTATAACACAGATTGCTGTAGACATTCACAGTTTTACCTCTCGTGAGCTCTTCTGTGCATACTCATACAGAACTTTCAAATTTGGTTTATCACTCTAGAAGACCTACTGGCACTGGTTGATAATTTGGGCTACCTTTGTCCCCATTTCCCTTCCTTAAGCATGGTTTCCTGACAGCCACCGTTTCATTGAGACCATTTCTAATGCTTCAGCAAACAGTAGATGGATCATGCATCTCACAGGTCTTCATTGGATGTTTTTCTATTTCTTAAGATCATGAAAGCACACTTTCATGTTTAGCTGTCTGTATATTTTTTGGCCTGTCACTGCTTTGTTATTTTCTTCACTTATCCAGTTTCCAAAGACTTTTAAGCACGTGGGGCACATTATATCCAGTTTTCCGTTAATAACTCTTTCTTTCGGAATCACTTTTTTTGGTGCAGCTATTGGTGAAATGATGTTGTCTTTGGCATTATTCATAGATCCAACTAAAGAAATGGAAACATATATGTTTATGCAACAGAATGCTAGTAACAAAGTACCTAAAGATACTATTCAAACTGTTTTGATAAAACTAATCCAACCCTTGAATTCAGAAATCAGAAATCAGAAAGGGGTTTATTGCCAAATGTTGAGCAGGTTTACAACATTAGGAAATTGCTGCGGTGCTTCAGTGCAAACATAGTGTCATAAATAGCACTTAAATAGACATGAAAAAATAAAAGTAGGGATAAGAATTAAAAGTGCTACGTAGAAAGATATGTGCATGAGCTATACATGAGATATATACATGAGAATAAGAATTAAGAGTGCTACGTAGAAGATATATACATGAGTGCAGGTGGTGATCAGTGCCAAACATGGAATGATGCAGTGACACAGCGTAGGGTCATGTGTTATTGGTGGGAACAGTCATATGGTTATTGTTCATGTGTCCAACAGCAGAGGGGAAGAAACTGTTCTTATGGCGAGAGGTTCTGGTGCGAATGGACCGGAGCCTCCTGCCTGAGGGGAGCAGGTCAAACAGACTGTGTCCAGGGTGAGAAGGGTCAGCTGAGATCCGAGCTGCACGCCGCAGTGTCCTGGAGGTGTACAGGTCCTGCAGAGATGGGAGTCTGCAGCCAATCACCTTCTCAGCAGAGCGCACAACACGCTGCAGTCTCTGTTTGTCCCTGATAGTGGCTCCAGCGTACCACACGGTGATGGAGGAGGTGAGGATGGACTCAATGATTGCAGTGTAGAACTGCATCATCGTCCGTGTTGGCAGGTTGAATTTCTTCAGCTGCCTCAGGAAGTACATCCTCTGCTGGGCTTTCTTGATGACGGAGGTGATGGTGGGCTCCCACTTCAGGTCCTGGGTGATGGTGGTACCCAGGAAGCGGAATGAAAATTGTGTGACTTGAATCATCCTTGAATCATTGATGGGTCAGTGTTGGTTGTCTTCACAAGACATGAAAGAAAGAAACAAAAAACTCCTCTATAAACATTCACTTACACATAAATGAATGAAAAGCAGTCAATAGCCAAAGGAAAACTTCAGAAATATTTCAGAAAGCCTGGAGAACTCTTATTCATGACCACATATATAGAAATGTGGGGTGACTCAAGACCTTTGGACCACCTACAATATTAAATATACCATATAACAGTTACAGGAGCTGCATGGTCATGAAAACTCATGCTATGAAGTTCCCAGTGCTCATATTCTGCTGATGTTTACGTCAGATGATTGTTGGTACTTTAGTGTACTTTTACACATTATGCGCCTCAGGATTTGACAGCTCCAATCTAACTTATGGGTGCTGTGATTTCTAAATGCATACACTTTGCAATGATACCACTTACAGTTGACTGTGGAATAGCTAGGAGGGAAGAAATTTCATGAACTGACAATGGTGACATCCTATCACAGTAACTAAATTCTTGAAAATCTGTTAAAAAAACGTGGATTATTATGGATTATATAGAGACTTCTGTAGCAACCACCAATGTGGCATTCATGGTTGTATCATGGGTAATTTAGGATCCAGTCTTATAGAAGGATTAAAGGTCAGTGTATAAGGGATCCTTGCTGCTTCTATTTTGTCTCTATACCAATGAGCTGCACTTTGTGTGACTGATTTACAATAAAAGCAAATCTGTTTTTGTAAAGGAGAGTGAAACAGCAGCATTAGGAAGTGTTTGGATCAGCAGTCGTTTCGAGAACAGAAAATGCACTGTGGTGGTCTGAGTCGAGGGGGACAATGGTGAACCTTTCCACTAACAATGATTATTAAACAACAGAAACATTTACAGAGGCAAACTGTCATGAATATCTATTTTTCCAAAATAATGCCAACATTAAAGCATAAAGACTGAGCTTTAACTTCATGAAAATGATCACAATTGCAATTTACAATAAAAAAAATGTCTTCTTCACTCTCAGGTATGGAAAGCGTTCAGCTCAGGAGGACGTGGTCGCAGAGCTGCTGTTTGGTGGCGATAACAACAGAGACCAGAGATCAAGGTAACGATCCTCAAATGTAAAAACTGAAGATGTCACATGAACTTAAAGAATTTACACTCTTCTCTCATTGGCACATTATTTCCTCTCTCTGTCTTTCAACAGATATGATGACTCTTACATGTGGTGATTCTCCTCCCTCCTCTTCGGACATTCCCTCTGGGTACATCCCAGAATGCACCTGGAGGGGCCGACATGTGCCTCTTCTTCCCTGTACTCTAAACCCAACAAAAGAGCATCTCTGACGGATCACAACCTCCCTCTGTTTCTCCTGTTGTTGTTTCACATCTCTGTCACTCCAACAAAACTGTACATAATTTATTATTAAAATAAAATATATATGTATATGAAATCACAGAAGGTGGAACTGTGTCTGTGTGTGTGCGTGTGAGCTTTGGTGTCCTTCGACTGTCCATCAGACTGGAGGAGATTCTTGTTTTGCTGTTTGTATTGTGAAAAGTAACATCATAATATGTGAATCAAATGTTTTCTGTGAGAATAAAAGTTCCCAAGGACTCATGATCTTTTCTTTTGTGGCCTTTTATGTTCATTTATAACTCCGTATTTTAATTCTACCCGCTACTATAGCTTTGCCTGATTCCGAGTTCAACAGACTTCTTATTGATCTTACAGTGGGACTTGCCTCTCAACTGATCCTTTGTCTCCAATAAGGTATTTTAACGTCCTCCCCAAAAACATTTCTAAACTTAACTAAGAGACTGACAAAAAATAATGGCTTTGTCCAAAACATCAATGTATTGTGTTGAAGAGATATATTTAAAAGATAGTAGTAATCAGTATAGTGTGCATTCTGCACAGGCTCCAATTAATGGCAAGGGAAATGCTGCTGAACGCTTAGATATGGAGGAATAGATGCTCTGCTGAATGAAACAGCAAAGAAGCACCAGCGCCAACTTTGGGAAATAAACCACGTTTAGATTTATATGATAGGAGCAAATTGAGGATGTGCACTAAAGTCTGACTCGTAGACAGCTCTTGGAGAGTAAAGGATGATTCTGACGGTAAACTGACATTGTTTCTTCTACATCGGTAAGATCAAAGCTTTTAATCTAAAGGTTTTAGGAGCTGCTAACAGTGCAGAAAAGCCCAAACACCGTTTAACTCCAGAAACTCCAGAACAGTAAGATGACAACATTAGCCACGGCATCACCCAGATCTCAGGACAGATATTGTATTATTTGTTTTTTAAAGGAGTTGGCAACTACACTAACACTTTCTGGTAAAACACTGCCTCCTGGTGGTGAAACTTCGGGTTACGTTTGCAACATGTGAATACAAAAAGTACCTTTCAATCAGTTTTCTTCTGACATTTCTAAAAAATGGCAAGGATAGAGTAGCAAAATCAGGAAAATTGTTAAACACATAGCTTTAATCTTGAAAGTGTGATTTGCACGTTACTCTGAACTCAGAAAATTTGAAACAATAGTTAATATAAAATAATGATATAAATAATACAGTATAAATATATATAACCCGCAGCAACAGCGGACACAGCTCAGAAAATTAGGTTTAGCTTTAGGCCGAAATATTTTAAAAGGAAAATAATTAATAAGACCCCCCACCCCACCCCCTCTCTCTTTTTTCAGTTTTTCTTAGTGTTAAAAACTCTAATGAGGAGAGTTATTGATATTAACACAATCTATATCTCTTACTCTTACTGTGTCACTTGCTCTGGGTGAGAATAGATAATGCACTGAAAATGCAACTATATAGTGTTATATTTAAATAAAGACTGAGGTGCTTTCTGAGACATTTATAGCTGGTTTATACTGTCATGTTTTGTAATCTGTAATACTGAAATGTTTCTGGCAATTGAATAGTCCTTGTGGAACTGAGTCAAACTGCAATGTGTGTGTGGGTTTAATTGTTCTTGGACAACAAAAGATCATTATGGTGTGGATGAATAAGATGCATCAATGTGTCACAGGATATGCTGACAGTAACAAAATATCAAGCTTAAATGAAAGTTATCAGGTTATATTCTCAGGGAAACATACAGGGTTAATATGCAGTGCACAAAAGAAAGAGGGTTTACTGTGGGGACAGAAGATTTAGGAGTATTGAGCTAAAACACACAAACAGCTGCAGTAATGGTAATTTCCTCAGAGACCAGATCTTATTTTATTGTTGAATTTGGGGGGCATGAAGCAAAAGAAAGGAAGAATTAATCCCAGAGCACAGTCATGCTGAAGGCAAAGATGGCCTAATAATACCAGGGAGAAAACCAACATCACATTGTCAAAGGTATCTTTCTCACTGGTATCATTATGTTTCTTTTTATGTATTTTATTTGAGTATTTCTAGGACAAACTGTGATGGAAAAACAAAAGCTCTCACACTTACACATTCTTCTCATAGCTCATGTATTAATTATAACAATAGAAAAAAATGTGGAAGCAAAACAAGTACTGGCCCTTTAATGCACCTCTACGTAAAGCACCGGGAATATGGTCAATTCAACTGGAAGTCTCTTGATTCTAAGCGTTAAAGTATTACATTCCCATCCCGCTTCTTGTTTACCTGCATGCTTTATAATTTTTATTTCAGTGGCAACTCTTACTTTTATATAAATATAAAAATATAATGCTTTAATAATTCAATTTTATTGTAGCTTTATTCGCTAAATGCCTTTTATTCTGAAGTTTTCTCGGAAGTTGTGTATTTTTCTGCCTCTTCCAGTCACAGAGGGAACCGAGAAACCAGACGACAACAAAAAGCGCACGAGACATCACAGACGGCAGGAAGCGTCTCTTGTTGTGTTTAAAGGTGGGTGAGTTTGTTTTTATGTGTCGCAAATATCATTTTATTAACAGACGACGTCTTATCATTAAAGTATCCTAATAAAAGGGTTGTTTATTTTAGGGAGCAGATACACTAAAGCTAGGTTGACAAAGGTGCGCGCGTGTGCGCGCGGTTCTCTCAGTGTATTTAAATAACCGCGCGCCACTAGCGCTACATTTCATTTGTGATGTTTGGTTAGCATCTTCCTTTGTCAGACAGGCTATCTGCATGTCTTTCTGTCCCCCTCTCCTTTTGTGTTTGTGTGTGTGGTGCTTTGTTATGTATGACTCCTGAGATTAATTAGTAGACTTCTCTGCTTGCACTGGTGTATTTGCACCTGTGTCGTTTATTGTGTGTTTGCTGAGGGATTCATTGGTTATGTTAATGGTAGTGTAGTTAGGCTACCAGTTAAACTGTTTTAAGACTTAGAGTCACACTCACCCTGACAATTTTATGACAGTTTGTCAAGCTAGACTCATCTGTCCTAATACTTGCCAAATATAGCTTTTTTAAAATTGCTTAATAAAGCCATAATATTAAATACCATAAACCTCTTAAAGTTTTTTCTTTTCTATTATGTATTCTAACAATTCAATAACAATTCTGAGTAATTCTCTTGCTGTTTAAGTTTAGTAACTGACATGGTTTGTGTGTTTGTTATGATCTCAGAGACTCAAAATAATAATAATGATTAGAAACAATAATCACACTACATTTGTCATCAGTTAAGTTGTAGTCCAGCTGTTATATTTGCTTGGTTGGGATTTTCCTTTTGAAATAGTAAAACAGTACAAAAGAAAATGAGGATAAAACAGCACTTTAGCTCAAGTCTAAGGAATAAATCGTTTGAAATAACCAGCTTTACTAAATACAGGATAACGACATAGTTTAAACCATGTTGGCATGTAGTACAGCACACAGCCAAACAGCTTTTGCCGGCATG
Source organism: Pundamilia nyererei (assembly GCF_000239375.1). Taxonomy (NCBI): domain Eukaryota; kingdom Metazoa; phylum Chordata; class Actinopteri; order Cichliformes; family Cichlidae; genus Pundamilia; species Pundamilia nyererei. The sequence goes on along the minus strand of NW_005187782.1, from coordinate 160,789 downwards.
TGCTTTCTACAATTGTTTCTTTACATACAGCAGGCCTGTCCTGGTGCAGCTAAGCAGATGGATGATGGTGGGGGGTGGATGGAGGAGGGGCAGGGATGTTGCATAAATAAGGGAGTAATAGAGAGGAAAGGATGGGAGGAAGGTAAGAAGGAGGGGAACATCATTAAGGGGATCTGCAAGCAAGAAAAAAGGATTTAAAAAAAGCAGAGGGGAGTGAGACAGCAGGACAGAGTGCAGAGCTGAGGAAGCTGTGAGGGAAAGAAGTGTTAAAAAAAAGTGACGATGAAGCAGGAGGACGAGGAGGGGTGTTTGTTGGAACGTGTGAGGAAGCAGAAAGCAAATGGACTTCACAGCATTTTAAACACAGTCATTAATGTGTCTGTGTTGGGCTGTTATTGTAGTTGACATGTACAGTAGCTGAGCAGCCTACTTCATCCACATAGAATGAGTCCACGTCCTCATCAGTAATATCAACAAAAGAGCAAAAGTATTGTACTCCCATACTCATTGTCATACAGCTCAGTGAAGTTATGCTGCTACTCACGATGTGCATTTATTTGATGAGTCATACATACACAGTGTGAGTTCAGTTCAGGTGCACCGTCCGTGGTTCTACTTAGATTTGCAACATCTGTTTTTTGTTTTTTTCACACTGAGAATATATGAGGATATATGAGGATCTAAAATGGAGTAAACTAGGTGACTCATAACCAAAATAATTTAGCTGGATAAATGGTACTACAGACTGGAGTAAAATGTAAATATGTAAATATGATTTGGGGGTGCCCCTTTTAAGAGCAGTGGGCAGCCAGTAGGCTAGTCCCTTGGTCAGGGGAATTAACCTGACGTGTTTTCAGTTTGGGAAGAAACTGGAGCTACTGGAGGAAACTGGAAGAACAGATTGAAAAAGGAAGGCGCAGGTTTGAACTTTAAAAAGTTTCACTGTGAGACAACAGTGCTAAGCACCGAAGCATCCTATGCTCAGTCAGTTTCTCTCTTTTATGGTGTTCATTATTATTCATGGAGTTTTGCTGTCGCCAGTCTAGACCCAAACAGGTCAGGGTAGTATCCAAGATTAAAATCTTGTAATGTTTTCTTTCACATTTGTTGTCATCAGCTTGGATAAAATGTGCATCAAAGCTGGATGATGGTGTGAATCTCATCTTTCAGACATTATACTTTACATCCAGTCCATCCCGTTCCACACGTCTCACTCTTACAGCTTCTCCTTTTACGTCATCCACTTTTGCCTGAGGTGTTGTGTAATGCCTACTCTAGTATAAACAGCAGGGTGTGTGTGTGAAGGCAAAACTGAGGGAAGATGAGTTTCCATGGCAGCCACAAACTGCAACAGCAGTTTGTCATAGCAACAAGCATAGATAAATGCATAGATAGATAGAAAGCATTAAAGGGGATGTGTGCCTCTTTGTTCCCTTCTCACTTTCTCTGTATTGCCATTGTATTGTGTGTGCTGTCTTGGCAGTGTATAGATTAGTCACACCCACATGCCCTCCCCCTCCCCTTTTGCCATGCATGTTCAATTCCAGAACAATCAGTGGAGCTCCACCCTCAGTCGCTGACATCACTGCACCCTGTGTGTTTGTCGTGCTGCGTTATGGCGGGGAGGGGGTTCAAAAACACGAGCATACCGTATACACCCGCAAACATTCCCACGTGCAGCAACTGAGCAGTGCAGTTTTATCTCATGCTAATTTATAGCACACACTGAACCCAGTCATCAGTTATTATCACGCGGTTGTTACTCTCAGTCAGCAGGATGGCAGCATAAGTCTCGACAGAAAAGGATGATTAAAATGTTTAACATGAATATTTTAGACTGCTGAATCTGCTTTTTTAAATCATGCTATAAAAAAATTACTAAAATGTCAGAACTGAACAGAAAAAAATGTTAAAGCCCAGATTTGGTTCTTCATATATCTATGATAACTGACAACTCTCCAATTTTTTGGTCTCATATCCACTTCTGTCAGATGATCACTAAAAAAACTCAGAGCTGTAGTGTATGTGAGATATATCAGCTCAGCTATTTAGCTTCAGGCCTAAATGGCTAAATAGCTACCCTGGCTGTAGTGTTTATGTTTCTATGCCAGTACATTACTTGGAATTGTGCTCTCCCCTTTTTCTTCTTCCTGCAGCCATTTATAGGAGTAAAAAAGCCTGGTAAAATCATATAAGCTCAAAGGCTGTTTTTAAAAAAATGTGTATTACTGAGGCTGTAGTGGTGTACTGCACTGCGTGTAAGTGGTGCAGTGGCCTATATATTAAGAGTGTTAACTTGTCCAATTGGTTCCAATCTTGAGGCTTTTATTCATGTGAAAGTGTTTATCTTTGTATTGCAAGTTGCCCAGTAGTTTAAAAGCAGGTGGTTTGCACGGCATGAATAGAGGACATCATCATTTGTACTAAATCATCCCCATCTGAATGTAGCAGTGAAGGAAACAAGCTTTTTTAAAATGTTGGTGTTCATTGAACGTCTTTATCATTATTGTCAGTGTCTTATTTCAGACCTGCACTTACATTTATTTTGTTGATCATTCTTTCCTTTTTTTCTTTCTGTCCTTCTCAGATTTACTGCAGCTCTACCATGCCCGTGGCCTCCACCAGGACAGAGCCTGGTGAGACCAAACACTATACTCCACATCAGCTTAGCATCGCCACATGATTGTTTTTTTCTGTTTTCTTTATTCACAGCTCTCTCCTAAAATCCAGTTTCACAAAAGATTAAAAACCAGAAATATGAGAATGTGTTACTAATCTGAAAAATGGTGGTATTTGCTCTTTGTAAGCTAATTAATGATAACAGATGTTTTAGAGTTACAGCTACACTGTAGAATATCCTCCAGGAAACGACTGATGCCCCCAAATACCAATATTTATGATAGCGCTGTAGTATATATATATATATGATGCTGGTTTGCTTACACCTGTGGCCTTTGATTACATCTGATAATATCAAATTCAATAATATGAAAATACTAAAATAAATAAAAATGAAAAAATTACATAATTGCAGCTTGTTACATTGTAGCATACTTCCCTTGAATATGACTAAATATAGAAATTCTTAAATTCACTGCAGTTTTGTACATAACAGCACTGCTGTAGGCTGTATTTATGAGTCATAATCTAGTTTTCTTTCATTTTAAATTTCAACTTTAAACTTTAACCTTAAAGCAGCATTCCGGCTAACAAGCTGTGCTGGCAAGTTGAAATT